>NC_056745.1:1193724668-1193818641 GCF_019279795.1 Protopterus annectens
TCTCAAAAAGGGAAAAAAAATTTAAAACCAGAGAAGTTGGGGCAGTGAAGACTGTGTCTGCCTAATGCATTGCTGTCATCCTGTTGCCTAATGGCAGCCAAATGCTCCTTAATGCGATCTGATAATTTTCTTATTGTCTTACCAACATAAAACGAATTACAGGTGTTGCAAATACTTGCATATACTACAAATTTAGTGTGGCAGTCAAAATAGCTTTTAAACACAACTTTAGTATTGCTGTGTCTGAAAGTGTATTCTGTACCTGTATAAATATGCGTGCAGACTACACAACCATTGCACTGAAACATGCCATGCTGCTGGTTCTGTGTCACAGTCTGTGGGTCTGTTGCTGTTTGAAAATGTTCATTTCTTTCAAAGGACATCTTGAGTGTCCTCGTTCTTTTGTATGCAAAATTAGGAGAATGCCCTATGGCTTGAACTAGATTCTGTTGTGATGAAATAATATTCCAATTTCTATGTATTACTTCTTTGATAGAATGCATATCCCTGCTAATGGGCACAGGGAAGCTGCAAAATCTATCAGTTTGTGGAACCTCAGCACTGGCTTTAGAAGTGAAGCCATATAACATGATAGGTTTATGTTTACTGTGTCTGTGTGCTGCAACTTCAGAGAAAACATCATAAATTAGTTGCTTAGGGTAATTTCTGTCAGCAAACAACCTAGATAAAAACATGCTTTCTGTGTTGAAAGTACAGTCGTCACTAATCAGTCTGGATAGCCTAATAAACTGGCCCTTAAGCACATTCTTTTTCATAAAGAATGGATGCTGGCTATGAAAATCCAGGAAGTTATTCCTATAAGTTTCTTTTCTGTAGATGTTGGAGGAAAGTGTTCCATTGCTGCTATCCAACGAAATGATAGTGTCCAGAAAGTTAATCTGTGTACCTTGTCCGGAAACCACAAAGTCTAAGTATGGGATACTGTTAGATAAAGATTCAATAAACGTGTTCAATTCTGTTAAATGTCCGCTCCACACAAAAAAATATCGTCAATGAAACGTTTATAGAGATGCACTTTGTCAAAGTTAGGTAACAGTTTAAGGGTTTCCAGTTCCCATGTACCTAGTACAAGATTTGCAAAGGCTGGGGCCATTTCGAACCCATAGCCACTCCTTTAACCTGCTTGTAACATTTGTTGTTGAAATAGAAGAAATTGTTAGTAAGAACTGCCGTGGTAAGAGCTGTTAATGTTTCAATGTGATTGTTAGTAAAGCCAGCATATTTGTTAAGAAATAGTCTGATAGCTTCCAGCCCTTCATGATGTGGGATATTTGTGTACAGAGCAACTATGTCAAGGGAAACCAGCGTGCAGTTAGTAAAATCCAGTCTAGATTCATACAGTGTGTTAAGAAAATCCCAGGAATCCTTTATATAGTATTCTGTAGCCTGCACTAAAGGGTTGAACACACTGTCAAGAAATTCCGAAATATTTTCAGTCTTCATGCGCTTGTTAGAAATTATTAGCCTGAAAGGAGGGTCTTTCTGATTCTTGTGTATTTTCGGAATCCCAAACATTTTGCCTAAGTTGGGGTTATGTGTTTGTAAAAATACTAATTCCTCAAGGGAAAGTTGCTGTGTGCGTTCCAAAGCTTTAAGCATGCTATCTATTTTCTTAAAATGTGCATTCACTTCTTTCATTGTCACTGTTTTGTAGAACTCATTGTCTGTAAGCATGCTTTCAATTTTATCAATATATTTCTTTTGCTCCATTAGCACAATTCCAGTGCCCTTGTCTGCCTTCATAATTCTGAGCGTTTTATCTTGACTTAATTCATACAATGCATGCTGTTCTGAAATAGAAAGGTTAAACCACTTATTGCCAGCAGGTTGTTTTAACAAGTTTCTAATATCTTGTTCGCAAACTCTCAGAAATGTGTGCAGGGTGTTATTCAATGCTGGGTTATATAAACTCCTTTTTCTAAGAACACTATTGTTAAAATTACTTGCGGATGAACCTGTGGAATCCATACTACTACTACTAGTGGCACTAATATCATTATCAACTTCCTGGCTGTTATTCTGTTCAGAAAACAAAAATTTTAAATTCAGCTTTCTTAAAAATAAGCGTAAGTCTAATAATACATCTGTAACATTTGCTCTTTGAGCAGGTATAAAAGAAAATCCTCTCTCAAGCACTTGCATATGGACAGATGAAAAATCTCTGTCTGTAAGATTAAAAATAGTTCCAGAAAGTATGTGCAGCTTGTCTATTGGTACATTGCTCTGGTAGTACTCCTGGTTGTCATGCCCCTGCCTGTGAAGTGGAACCGGTTCTGTCCACCTCGGCCTCTCCCCCCCCTCTCCCTGTACCTCTGCCTCTCGGTGCCATCGGAGGTGTTAAGTCTGCTTGGAAACCATTCATTTGGCCTTGTAATAAAAAGGTTGCTGCAATTCATCAGTAAATTCCTCAGCAAATTCAACCTGCTGAAACCTAGGTGGAGGAGGGGTGTGTGAGGAACATAAAACCTGTTAAAGTTGGGAGCTGCAACTCTTTGTGCTGGTCTAGTATCACTTTCTGTTGCTGGTACTGGGGGAGGGTGAGTTTGTACAAAATTCCTGTTGCTCATCTGATGCTGACCAGAGTAATTTACAAATCTCTGCTGACCTCCAAATCTTCGCACATATTTCTCATTATTAAGTCTGTAGGCAGTGTTATTTCTGTATTGTTGCAAGTCTCTATCAAGTTTTTGCCGCTTCCTGTGGGTCAGTGTGGCAATGTGCCTAGTAATCCTAGGCGAAATCCCATCATAAAGGTGCCTGAAATAATCAAAGTCCTGATGAGCTAGTATGGCCATGTTCAAGGCTACGATCTCCTTCTTAACTGACTCTAACCTTTTGACATTGTGGCTGATTAGAAGCTTCAAGCTGGCAATGCCTGTATCCTGATACATTTTAACCAGGTCAGCATAAAGTTGGCACTGCCTGGTGATCCCGTTTGGAAATTTATAAAATCTCAGACCTTGTGGGATTATGTTGAAGTGAATACATGAGGCCAGGAAGTGATTGTCATATTCAACATTTTTGTAAAACATGATTTTGCGCTCCAGATCAAAAATAAGGGACTTGCAGTGTAAGTTGGCATTGTTGTGATCTTCTCTCGCTGCTGCTCCCATGTTCCTAGATTGTTGCCCATGCAGGCCATCAGCAAGGAAGGGATTATTACTTCCATTGTTAAGAACATTTAAAATGTCAGTTATTCCTTGCGCTTGTTGTGCTTGAGGAACAGGATTATTATTAGCAACCTCCCTTGCTGTATCAAGCACTTCTCCGTTGTCAGGTTGTGAATCTTGTGTGGTATTATTGCTTCTACCACTAAAAAGACTAGGGCTGAATCCTCTGGCATCCCTTTGTGCATTATTAACTCTGTGTAGCAAACTCCGTGCCCTGCTCATTGTGTCATTGAATTCTTCAAATAAAAGGTCGTAATCAGTTGCTTGCACCATTCCATTATTCGGTGGTTGGCTACTAGAGCCTGGTTCAGCTGCAGGTGTTCCTTCCATAGTTTCGGTCAGAAAACAAATAACTTGCAAAATAAACTGACTAATAATAGAAGAACTAAAAGTTATTAAACTCAAAAACTTCTAACTTAACACAAAAATAAAAAAAGCACTTGAAAGGAATCACACTAAGTCCGAACTGTTGATTAGCGCTTTCATCCTTTATTATGTACAAGGACTTCTTCAGATCTAAGCAAGCAACTCAAAATTTCTGTTTAAATAGGGAATAATGATACATAATACAATATTCAAATTGTCAGACCAATTAGAATGAAATGTGTAAAATATGCATGATGTAGTATTTACAGCCAATGAAGTGATTTGTCAGAGGTATCAAAGTGGCTTCCACTGCTGTATACTGTTGACCAATGTTACTACATAAAAAAACTTTTCAGTCAAACCAAAGACATTGTTACTGTAACAAATCAGAGCAACCCCAGGCTATGTGTGTCTCTATGAAAGAATTAGCAGGACTAACTCACCATTCTATGTGTGTGCATAAAGCAATGGGCAATAACATAGGAATTAAACAAAACAATGAGATAGCTTGTAATGCAAACATCAGAATATTATGATAACCACCGCAATGCACACTTAACATTAATATTTTCATTGAGACCAAGTCCGTTATCAGCATTCAGTAGCAATTGCCAGCGGAGTTCTTTCAATTCTAAAAATGTCTCACAGTCTCCAAAGAATTGCTGTATTTGCTCCAAAACAAAGAATTTAAAACCAGAGAAGTTGGGGCAGTGAAGACTGTGTCTGCCTAATGCATTGCTGTCATCCTGTTGCCTAATGGCAGCCAAATGCTCCTTAATGCGATCTGATAATTTTCTTATTGTCTTACCAACATAAAACGAATTACAGGTGTTGCAAATACTTGCATATACTACAAATTTAGTGTGGCAGTCAAAATAGCTTTTAAACACAACTTTAGTATTGCTGTGTCTGAAAGTGTATTCTGTACCTGTATAAATATGCGTGCAGACTACACAACCATTGCACTGAAACATGCCATGCTGCTGGTTCTGTGTCACAGTCTGTGGGTCTGTTGCTGTTTGAAAATGTTCATTTCTTTCAAAGGACATCTTGAGTGTCCTCGTTCTTTTGTATGCAAAATTAGGAGAATGCCCTATGGCTTGAACTAGATTCTGTTGTGATGAAATAATATTCCAATTTCTATGTATTACTTCTTTGATAGAATGCATATCCCTGCTAATGGGCACAGGGAAGCTGCAAAATCTATCAGTTTGTGGAACCTCAGCACTGGCTTTAGAAGTGAAGCCATATAACATGATAGGTTTATGTTTACTGTGTCTGTGTGCTGCAACTTCAGAGAAAACATCATAAATTAGTTGCTTAGGGTAATTTCTGTCAGCAAACAACCTAGATAAAAACATGCTTTCTGTGTTGAAAGTACAGTCGTCACTAATCAGTCTGGATAGCCTAATAAACTGGCCCTTAAGCACATTCTTTTCATAAAGAATGGATGCTGGCTATGAAAATCCAGGAAGTTATTCCTATAAGTTTCTTTTCTGTAGATGTTGGAGGAAAGTGTTCCATTGCTGCTATCCAACGAAATGATAGTGTCCAGAAAGTTAATCTGTGTACCTTGTCCGAAAACCACAAAGTCTAAGTATGGGATACTGTTAGATAAAGATTCAATAAACGTGTTCAATTCTGTTAAATGTCCGCTCCACACAAAAAAATATCGTCAATGAAACGTTTATAGAGATGCACTTTGTCAAAGTTAGGTAACAGTTTAAGGGTTTCCAGTTCCCATGTACCTAGTACAAGATTTGCAAAGGCTGGGGCCATTTTCGAACCCATAGCCACTCCTTTAACCTGCTTGTAACATTTGTTGTTGAAATAGAAGAAATTGTTAGTAAGAACTGCCGTGGTAAGAGCTGTTAATGTTTCAATGTGATTGTTAGTAAAGCCAGCATATTTGTTAAGAAATAGTCTGATAGCTTCCAGCCCTTCATGATGTGGGATATTTGTGTACAGAGCAACTATGTCAAGGGAAACCAGCGTGCAGTTAGTAAAATCCAGTCTAGATTCATACAGTGTGTTAAGAAAATCCCAGGAATCCTTTATATAGTATTCTGTAGCCTGCACTAAAGGGTTGAACACACTGTCAAGAAATTTGTGCGCTTGTTAGAAATTATTAGCCTGAAAGGAGGGTCTTTCTGATTCTTGTGTATTTTCGGAATCCCAAACATTTTGCCTAAGTTGGGGTTATGTGTTTGTAAAAATACTAATTCCTCAAGGGAAAGTTGCTGTGTACGTTCCAAAGCTTTAAGCATGCTATCTATTTTCTTAAAATGTGCATTCACTTCTTTCATTGTCACTGTTTTGTAGAACTCATTGTCTGTAAGCATGCTTTCAATTTTATCAATATATTTCTTTTGCTCCATTAGCACAATTCCAGTGCCCTTGTCTGCCTTCATAATTCTGAGCGTTTTATCTTGACTTAATTCATACAATGCATGCTGTTCTGAAATAGAAAGGTTAAACCACTTATTGCCAGCAGGTTGTTTTAACAAGTTTCTAATATCTTGTTCGCAAACTCTCAGAAATGTGTGCAGGGTGTTATTCAATGCTGGGTTATATAAACTCCTTTTTCTAAGAACACTATTGTTAAAATTACTTGCGGATGAACCTGTGGAATCCATACTACTACTACTAGTGGCACTAATATCATTATCAACTTCCTGGCTGTTATTCTGTTCAGAAAACAAAAATTTTAAATTCAGCTTTCTTAAAAATAAGCGTAAGTCTAATAATACATCTGTAACATTTGCTCTTTGAGCAGGTATAAAAGAAAATCCTCTCTCAAGCACTTGCATATGGACAGATGAAAAATCTCTGTCTGTAAGATTAAAAATAGTTCCAGAAAGTATGTGCAGCTTGTCTATTGGTACATTGCTCTGGTAGTACTCCTGGTTGTCATGCCCCTGCCTGTGAAGTGGAACCGGTTCTGTCCACCTCGGCCTCTCCCCCTCCCTCTCCCTGTACCTCTGCCTCTCGGTGCCATCGGAGGTGTTAAGTCTGCTTGGAAACCATTCATTTGGCCTTGTAATAAAAAGGTTGCTGCAATTCATCAGTAAATTCCTCAGCAAATTCAACCTGCTGAAACCTAGGTGGAGGAGGGGGTGTGTGAGGAACATAAAACCTGTTAAAGTTGGGAGCTGCAACTCTTTGTGCTGGTCTAGTATCACTTTCTGTTGCTGGTACTGGGGGAGGGTGAGTTTGTACAAAATTCCTGTTGCTCATCTGATGCTGACCAGAGTAATTTACAAATCTCTGCTGACCTCCAAATCTTCGCACATATTTCTCATTATTAAGTCTGTAGGCAGTGTTATTTCTGTATTGTTGCAAGTCTCTATCAAGTTTTTGCCGCTTCCTGTGGGTCAGTGTGGCAATGTGCCTAGTAATCCTAGGCGAAATCCCATCATAAAGGTGCCTGAAATAATCAAAGTCCTGATGAGCTAGTATGGCCATGTTCAAGGCTACGATCTCCTTCTTAACTGACTCTAACCTTTTGACATTGTGGCTGATTAGAAGCTTCAAGCTGGCAATGCCTGTATCCTGATACATTTTAACCAGGTCAGCATAAAGTTGGCACTGCCTGGTGATCCCGTTTGGAAATTTATAAAATCTCAGACCTTGTGGGATTATGTTGAAGTGAATACATGAGGCCAGGAAGTGATTGTCATATTCAACATTTTTGTAAAACATGATTTTGCGCTCCAGATCAAAAAATAAGGGACTTGCAGTGTAAGTTGGCATTGTTGTGATCTTCTCTCGCTGCTGCTCCCATGTTCCTAGATTGTTGCCCATGCAGGCCATCAGCAAGGAAGGGATTATTACTTCCATTGTTAAGAACATTTAAAATGTCAGTTATTCCTTGCGCTTGTTGTGCTTGAGGAACAGGATTATTATTAGCAACCTCCCTTGCTGTATCAAGCACTTCTCCGTTGTCAGGTTGTGAATCTTGTGTGGTATTATTGCTTCTACCACTAAAAAGACTAGGGCTGAATCCTCTGGCATCCCTTTGTGCATTATTAACTCTGTGTAGCAAACTCCGTGCCCTGCTCATTGTGTCATTGAATTCTTCAAATAAAAGGTCGTAATCAGTTGCTTGCACCATTCCATTATTCGGTGGTTGGCTACTAGAGCCTGGTTCAGCTGCAGGTGTTCCTTCCATAGTTTCGGTCAGAAAACAAATAACTTGCAAAATAAACTGACTAATAATAGAAGAACTAAAAGTTATTAAACTCAAAAACTTCTAACTTAACACAAAAATAAAAAAAGCACTTGAAAGGAATCACACTAAGTCCGAACTGTTGATTAGCGCTTTCATCCTTTATTATGTACAAGGACTTCTTCAGATCTAAGCAAGCAACTCAAAATTTCTGTTTAAATAGGGAATAATGATACATAATACAATATTCAAATTGTCAGACCAATTAGAATGAAATGTGTAAAATATGCATGATGTAGTATTTACAGCCAATGAAGTGATTTGTCAGAGGTATCAAAGTGGCTTCCACTGCTGTATACTGTTGACCAATGTTACTACATAAAAACTTTTCAGTCAAACCAAAGACATTGTTACTGTAACAAATCAGAGCAACCCCCAGGCTATGTGTGTCTCTATGAAAGAATTAGCAGGACTAACTCACCATTCTATGTGTGTGCATAAAGCAATGGGCAATAACATAGGAATTAAACAAAACAATGAGATAGCTTGTAATGCAAACATCAGAATATTATGATAACCACCGCAATGCACACTTAACATTAATATTTTCATTGAGACCAAGTCCGTTATCAGCATTCAGTAGCAATTGCCAGCGGAGTTCTTTCAATTCTAAAAATGTCTCACAGTCTCCAAAGAATTGCTGTATTTGCTCCAAAACAAAGAATTTAAAACCAGAGAAGTTGGGGCAGTGAAGACTGTGTCTGCCTAATGCATTGCTGTCATCCTGTTGCCTAATGGCAGCCAAATGCTCCTTAATGCGATCTGATAATTTTCTTATTGTCTTACCAACATAAAACGAATTACAGGTGTTGCAAATACTTGCATATACTACAAATTTAGTGTGGCAGTCAAAATAGCTTTTAAACACAACTTTAGTATTGCTGTGTCTGAAAGTGTATTCTGTACCTGTATAAATATGCGTGCAGACTACACAACCATTGCACTGAAACATGCCATGCTGCTGGTTCTGTGTCACAGTCTGTGGGTCTGTTGCTGTTTGAAAATGTTCATTTCTTTCAAAGGACATCTTGAGTGTCCTCGTTCTTTTGTATGCAAAATTAGGAGAATGCCCTATGGCTTGAACTAGATTCTGTTGTGATGAAATAATATTCCAATTTCTATGTATTACTTCTTTGATAGAATGCATATCCCTGCTAATGGGCACAGGGAAGCTGCAAAATCTATCAGTTTGTGGAACCTCAGCACTGGCTTTAGAAGTGAAGCCATATAACATGATAGGTTTATGTTTACTGTGTCTGTGTGCTGCAACTTCAGAGAAAACATCATAAATTAGTTGCTTAGGGTAATTTCTGTCAGCAAACAACCTAGATAAAAACATGCTTTCTGTGTTGAAAGTACAGTCGTCACTAATCAGTCTGGATAGCCTAATAAACTGGCCCTTAAGCACATTCTTTTTCATAAAGAATGGATGCTGGCTATGAAAATCCAGGAAGTTATTCCTATAAGTTTCTTTTCTGTAGATGTTGGAGGAAAGTGTTCCATTGCTGCTATCCAACGAAATGATAGTGTCCAGAAAGTTAATCTGTGTACCTTGTCCGGAAACCACAAAGTCTAAGTATGGGATACTGTTAGATAAAGATTCAATAAACGTGTTCAATTCTGTTAAATGTCCGCTCCACACAAAAAAAATATCGTCAATGAAACGTTTATAGAGATGCACTTTGTCAAAGTTAGGTAACAGTTTAAGGGTTTCCAGTTCCCATGTACCTAGTACAAGATTTGCAAAGGCTGGGGCCATTTTCGAACCCATAGCCACTCCTTTAACCTGCTTGTAACATTTGTTGTTGAAATAGAAGAAATTGTTAGTAAGAACTGCCGTGGTAAGAGCTGTTAATGTTTCAATGTGATTGTTAGTAAAGCCAGCATATTTGTTAAGAAATAGTCTGATAGCTTCCAGCCCTTCATGATGTGGGATATTTGTGTACAGAGCAACTATGTCAAGGGAAACCAGCGTGCAGTTAGTAAAATCCAGTCTAGATTCATACAGTGTGTTAAGAAAATCCCAGGAATCCTTTATATAGTATTCTGTAGCCTGCACTAAAGGGTTGAACACACTGTCAAGAAATTCAAATATTTTCAGTCTTCGATGCTTGTTAGAAATTATTAGCCTGAAAGGAGGGTCTTTCTGATTCTTGTGTATTTTCGGAATCCCAAACATTTTGCCTAAGTTGGGGTTATGTGTTTGTAAAAATACTAATTCCTCAAGGGAAAGTTGCTGTGTACGTTCCAAAGCTTTAAGCATGCTATCTATTTTCTTAAAATGTGCATTCACTTCTTTCATTGTCACTGTTTTGTAGAACTCATTGTCTGTAAGCATGCTTTCAATTTTATCAATATATTTCTTTTGCTCCATTAGCACAATTCCAGTGCCCTTGTCTGCCTTCATAATTCTGAGCGTTTTATCTTGACTTAATTCATACAATGCATGCTGTTCTGAAATAGAAAGGTTAAACCACTTATTGCCAGCAGGTTGTTTTAACAAGTTTCTAATATCTTGTTCGCAAACTCTCAGAAATGTGTGCAGGGTGTTATTCAATGCTGGGTTATATAAACTCCTTTTTCTAAGAACACTATTGTTAAAATTACTTGCGGATGAACCTGTGGAATCCATACTACTACTACTAGTGGCACTAATATCATTATCAACTTCCTGGCTGTTATTCTGTTCAGAAAACAAAAATTTTAAATTCAGCTTTCTTAAAAATAAGCGTAAGTCTAATAATACATCTGTAACATTTGCTCTTTGAGCAGGTATAAAAGAAAATCCTCTCTCAAGCACTTGCATATGGACAGATGAAAAATCTCTGTCTGTAAGATTAAAAATAGTTCCAGAAAGTATGTGCAGCTTGTCTATTGGTACATTGCTCTGGTAGTACTCCTGGTTGTCATGCCCCTGCCTGTGAAGTGGAACCGGTTCTGTCCACCTCGGCCTCTCCCCCTCCCTCTCCCTGTACCTCTGCCTCTCGGTGCCATCGGAGGTGTTAAGTCTGCTTGGAAACCATTCATTTGGCCTTGTAATAAAAAAGGTTGCTGCAATTCATCAGTAAATTCCTCAGCAAATTCAACCTGCTGAAACCTAGGTGGAGGAGGGGGTGTGTGAGGAACATAAAACCTGTTAAAGTTGGGAGCTGCAACTCTTTGTGCTGGTCTAGTATCACTTTCTGTTGCTGGTACTGGGGGAGGGTGAGTTTGTACAAAATTCCTGTTGCTCATCTGATGCTGACCAGAGTAATTTACAAATCTCTGCTGACCTCCAAATCTTCGCACATATTTCTCATTATTAAGTCTGTAGGCAGTGTTATTTCTGTATTGTTGCAAGTCTCTATCAAGTTTTTGCCGCTTCCTGTGGGTCAGTGTGGCAATGTGCCTAGTAATCCTAGGCGAAATCCCATCATAAAGGTGCCTGAAATAATCAAAGTCCTGATGAGCTAGTATGGCCATGTTCAAGGCTACGATCTCCTTCTTAACTGACTCTAACCTTTTGACATTGTGGCTGATTAGAAGCTTCAAGCTGGCAATGCCTGTATCCTGATACATTTTAACCAGGTCAGCATAAAGTTGGCACTGCCTGGTGATCCCGTTTGGAAATTTATAAAATCTCAGACCTTGTGGGATTATGTTGAAGTGAATACATGAGGCCAGGAAGTGATTGTCATATTCAACATTTTTGTAAAACATGATTTTGCGCTCCAGATCAAAAATTAAGGGACTTGCAGTGTAAGTTGGCATTGTTGTGATCTTCTCTCGCTGCTGCTCCCATGTTCCTAGATTGTTGCCCATGCAGGCCATCAGCAAGGAAGGGATTATTACTTCCATTGTTAAGAACATTTAAAATGTCAGTTATTCCTTGCGCTTGTTGTGCTTGAGGAACAGGATTATTATTAGCAACCTCCCTTGCTGTATCAAGCACTTCTCCGTTGTCAGGTTGTGAATCTTGTGTGGTATTATTGCTTCTACCACTAAAAAGACTAGGGCTGAATCCTCTGGCATCCCTTTGTGCATTATTAACTCTGTGTAGCAAACTCCGTGCCCTGCTCATTGTGTCATTGAATTCTTCAAATAAAAGGTCGTAATCAGTTGCTTGCACCATTCCATTATTCGGTGGTTGGCTACTAGAGCCTGGTTCAGCTGCAGGTGTTCCTTCCATAGTTTCGGTCAGAAAACAAATAACTTGCAAAATAAACTGACTAATAATAGAAGAACTAAAAGTTATTAAACTCAAAAACTTCTAACTTAACACAAAAATAAAAAGCACTTGAAAGGAATCACACTAAGTCCGAACTGTTGATTAGCGCTTTCATCCTTTATTATGTACAAGGACTTCTTCAGATCTAAGCAAGCAACTCAAAATTTCTGTTTAAATAGGGAATAATGATACATAATACAATATTCAAATTGTCAGACCAATTAGAATGAAATGTGTAAAATATGCATGATGTAGTATTTACAGCCAATGAAGTGATTTGTCAGAGGTATCAAAGTGGCTTCCACTGCTGTATACTGTTGACCAATGTTACTACATAAAAAAACTTTTCAGTCAAACCAAAGACATTGTTACTGTAACAAATCAGAGCAACCCCAGGCTATGTGTGTCTCTATGAAAGAATTAGCAGGACTAACTCACCATTCTATGTGTGTGCATAAAGCAATGGGCAATAACATAGGAATTAAACAAAACAATGAGATAGCTTGTAATGCAAACATCAGAATATTATGATAACCACCGCAATGCACACTTAACATTAATATTTTCATTGAGACCAAGTCCGTTATCAGCATTCAGTAGCAATTGCCAGCGGAGTTCTTTCAATTCTAAAAATGTCTCACAGTCTCCAAAGAATTGCTGTATTTGCTCCAAAACAAAGAATTTAAAACCAGAGAAGTTGGGGCAGTGAAGACTGTGTCTGCCTAATGCATTGCTGTCATCCTGTTGCCTAATGGCAGCCAAATGCTCCTTAATGCGATCTGATAATTTTCTTATTGTCTTACCAACATAAAACGAATTACAGGTGTTGCAAATACTTGCATATACTACAAATTTAGTGTGGCAGTCAAAATAGCTTTTAAACACAACTTTAGTATTGCTGTGTCTGAAAGTGTATTCTGTACCTGTATAAATATGCGTGCAGACTACACAACCATTGCACTGAAACATGCCATGCTGCTGGTTCTGTGTCACAGTCTGTGGGTCTGTTGCTGTTTGAAAATGTTCATTTCTTTCAAAGGACATCTTGAGTGTCCTCGTTCTTTTGTATGCAAAATTAGGAGAATGCCCTATGGCTTGAACTAGATTCTGTTGTGATGAAATAATATTCCAATTTCTATGTATTACTTCTTTGATAGAATGCATATCCCTGCTAATGGGCACAGGGAAGCTGCAAAATCTATCAGTTTGTGGAACCTCAGCACTGGCTTTAGAAGTGAAGCCATATAACATGATAGGTTTATGTTTACTGTGTCTGTGTGCTGCAACTTCAGAGAAAACATCATAAATTAGTTGCTTAGGGTAATTTCTGTCAGCAAACAACCTAGATAAAAACATGCTTTCTGTGTTGAAAGTACAGTCGTCACTAATCAGTCTGGATAGCCTAATAAACTGGCCCTTAAGCACATTCTTTTTCATAAAGAATGGATGCTGGCTATGAAAATCCAGGAAGTTATTCCTATAAGTTTCTTTTCTGTAGATGTTGGAGGAAAGTGTTCCATTGCTGCTATCCAACGAAATGATAGTGTCCAGAAAGTTAATCTGTGTACCTTGTCCGAAACCACAAAGTCTAAGTATGGGATACTGTTAGATAAAGATTCAATAAACGTGTTCAATTCTGTTAAATGTCCGCTCCACACAAAAAAATATCGTCAATGAAACGTTTATAGAGATGCACTTTGTCAAAGTTAGGTAACAGTTTAAGGGTTTCCAGTTCCCATGTACCTAGTACAAGATTTGCAAAGGCTGGGGCCATTTTCGAACCCATAGCCACTCCTTTAACCTGCTTGTAACATTTGTTGTTGAAATAGAAGAAATTGTTAGTAAGAACTGCCGTGGTAAGAGCTGTTAATGTTTCAATGTGATTGTTAGTAAAGCCAGCATATTTGTTAAGAAATAGTCTGATAGCTTCCAGCCCTTCATGATGTGGGATATTTGTGTACAGAGCAACTATGTCAAGGGAAACCAGCGTGCAGTTAGTAAAATCCAGTCTAGATTCATACAGTGTGTTAAGAAAATCCCAGGAATCCTTTATATAGTATTCTGTAGCCTGCACTAAAGGGTTGAACACACTGTCAAGAAATTCTGAAATATTTTCAGTCTTCATGCTTGTTAGAAATTATTAGCCTGAAAGGAGGGTCTTTCTGATTCTTGTGTATTTTCGGAATCCCAAACATTTTGCCTAAGTTGGGGTTATGTGTTTGTAAAAATACTAATTCCTCAAGGGAAAGTTGCTGTGTACGTTCCAAAGCTTTAAGCATGCTATCTATTTTCTTAAAATGTGCATTCACTTCTTTCATTGTCACTGTTTTGTAGAACTCATTGTCTGTAAGCATGCTTTCAATTTTATCAATATATTTCTTTTGCTCCATTAGCACAATTCCAGTGCCCTTGTCTGCCTTCATAATTCTGAGCGTTTTATCTTGACTTAATTCATACAATGCATGCTGTTCTGAAATAGAAAGGTTAAACCACTTATTGCCAGCAGGTTGTTTTAACAAGTTTCTAATATCTTGTTCGCAAACTCTCAGAAATGTGTGCAGGGTGTTATTCAATGCTGGGTTATATAAACTCCTTTTTCTAAGAACACTATTGTTAAAATTACTTGCGGATGAACCTGTGGAATCCATACTACTACTACTAGTGGCACTAATATCATTATCAACTTCCTGGCTGTTATTATTCTGTCCATATCCATTCCATCTTTCTTTCAATACCTACCTGGGATGTCATTCCAGTTCTATCCTCTTCCCCCCACTCCATCCATTCCTCCATCTTTTCCATTCCTTCACTGCTCCATTCCATCCATTCGTATACATTTGCTCACATTCCTATTCCACGTTAATCCTTTCTCCTCCACTTTCATATCTATTGTCCTTCCATCTCTGGCTGTAAGATCCACCTTCTTCAGAAGTCTGTGCAGCTCTATCTTTTCGTCCATTCCATCTCCATCTATTCCTAGTTGTCATGCCTTCCTTCTTTATTAGTGGAACTGGTCCTGTCCCACTATATGCTCCACTCCTTTTCCTTCCTTCATCCATTCTGTTATATTCATTCTAGGTATTACATTCCATTTGGCATTGTTTCCTTCCATTCCATTTAAATTCCTTATTATTTTCACTGCCTCCACCACTGTCCAGGAGGGGGTCCATTATGTGTGAACACTACCACCTTTTAAAAGTTGGGAGCTGCATCCACTATGCATTATACTCTATTCCATTACCCTCATTCTTCGTCCATGTCAATTCCTTCCATTGTGTCCATTACTTCCTTTCTATTCCTTCCTCTCCATCCTTTTCCTTATCTCTCTCTCTCTCGCTCTCTTCTCTTTCTCTCGCTCTCTCTTCTCTCTCTCTCTCTCTCTCTCTCGTTCTCTCTCTCTCTCGTTCTCTCTCTCGCTCTCTCTTTCGTTCTCTCTCTCGCTCGCTCTCGCGCTCTCTCATTCTTTCTCTCTCGCTCTCATTCTCTCTCTCGCTCTCTCTCTCGCTCTCTGCCTCTCTCTCTCTCTTTCTGCCTCTCTCTCTCTCTCTCTCTCTCTCTCTCCTCTTTCTCTCTCTCTCTCTCCTCTCTCTCTCTCTCTTTCCTCCTCTCTCTCTCTTTTTCCTCTCTCCTGCCTCTCTCTCTCTCTCTCTCTCTCTCTCTCTCTCTCTCTCTCTTCTCTCTCTCTCTCTTCTCTCTCTCTCATGTCTCTCTCTCTCTCTGTCTCTCTCGTGTCTCTCTCTCTCTCTCTCTCTCTTTCTCTCTCTCTCTCCTCTCTCTCTCTCGTCTCTCTCTCTCTCTCTCTCTCTCTCTCTCTCGTGTCTCTCTCTCTCTCTCGTCTCTCTCTCTCTCTCTCTCTCATCTCGTCTCTCTCTCTCGTCTTTCTCTCTCTCTCCTCTCTCTCCTCTCTCTCTCTCGTCTCTCTCTCGTCTCCCTCTCTCTCCTCTTTCCTCCTCTCTCTCTCTCTCTCCTCTCTCCCCTCTCTCTCTCTCTCTCTCTCTCGTTTCTCTCAGTCTCCTGTGTCTCTCCTCTCTCTCTCCTCTCTCTCTGGGTTGTCTCTCTGTCTCTCTCTCCTCTGTCTCTCTGTCTCTGCTGTCTCTCTCTGTGTGTCTCTCTCTCTCTCTCTCTCTCTCAGTTGTCTCTCTCTCTCTCTCTCTGTCTCTCTGTCCCTCTCTGTCTCTCTCTTTTCCTCTCTGTGTCTCCTGTCTCTCTCTCTCTCTGTCTCTCTCTGTCTCTCTGGGTCTGTGTCTCCTCTCTCTGTCTCTCTCTCGTTCCTCTCTCGGTTGTCTCTCCTCTCTGGGTTGTCTCTCTGCTGTCTCGTTGTCTCTCTGCTCTCTCTCTCTCTCGTTCTGCTGGGTTGCCTCTTTCTCTGTCTCTCTCTCTCTCTCTCTCTCTCTCGTTGTCTCTCTCTCTCTCGTTGTCTCTCTCTCTCTCTCGTTGTCTCTCTCTCTCTCTCGTTGTGTCTCTCTCTCTCTCTCTCTCTCGTTCTCTCTCTCTCTCTCTCTCTCTCTCGTTCTGCCTCTCTCTCTCTCTCTGCCCTGTCTCTCCTGCTCTCTCTCTGTCTCTGTCTCTCTCTGTCTCTCTCTCGGGGTTGTCTCTGTCTCTGGGTTGTCTCTCTCTCTCCTCTCTGTCTCTCTCTCAGTTCTCGTTGTGTCTCTCTCTGTGTGTATAGTTTATATATATATATATATGGTTTATATATATATATATATATAGTTCTCTCTGCCTCTCTCCATTCCTCTCTCTCTCTCTCTCTCTCTCTCTCGTTCTCATTGTCTCTCTCATTCTCTCTCTCTCTCTCTCTCGTCTGTCTCTCTCATGTACTCTCTCTCTCTCCATTCTCTCATTCTCTCGGGTCTCTCTTTCTCTCTCTCTCTCTATGTCCTCTCTCTCTCTCTCTCTCTCTCTTCCTCTCTCTCTGGATGTCTTTCCATGGGTCTCATATGGTTCTCTCCTGTCCCTCCCTCTCTCTCTCCTATCTCTCTCTCTCTCTCTCCCTCCATGTATATTCCATGGTTCCTGGTTCTCTCTATTCTCTCTCTCTCTCTAGTCTCTCTCTCTCTCTCTCTCTCTCTGGACTCATCTCTCTCTCTCTCTCTCATAGTCTCTCTCTCTCTCTCTCTCTCTCTCTCTCATTCCTCTCTCTCTCATATCTCTTCCTCTCTCTCTCTCTCTACTCTCTCTCTCTCTCTCTCTCTCTCTCTCTCTCTCTCTCTTTCATTCCTCTCTCTCTCTCTCTTTCTCTCTCTCTCTCTCTCCTCTCTCTTTCCTCTCTCTCTTTCCTCTCTCTCTCTTCTCTTTCTCTTTATACTATATATGTGTTTATATATATATATATTTTTTCTTTCTCTTCTCTCTCTCAGATTTATATATATATATATATATATATTCTCTCTCTCTTTCATTCTCTCTCTCTCTCTTCTCTCTCTCTCTTCTCCTCTCTATATATCTCTCTCTCTCTCTTTTTCTTTCTCTCTCTCTCATATATATATATATATGTTCGTGTATATATATTTTCTCTCTCTCTCTCTCTCTCTTTTTATTTATGTTCGTTTTTTCCTATATATATGTTTTTCTTTCTTTCTTTCTCTCTCTCGTTTTCCTATATATATATATATATATATATATATGTTTATATATATTTTTATATATATATCTCTTTCTCTCTTTCTCTCTGTTTATATATTTTCTCTCTCCATATATATATATAGTTCTCTCTCTTTTTTCCTGTCTCTTATATATATACTCTTTTCTCTCTCTCTCTCTCGTTCTCTCGTTATTTATGTCTCTTTTTCTCTCTCTCTCTCCTGTATATGTCTCTCTCTATCTCTCTCTCTCGTTCTCTCTCTCCTCTCTCTCTCTCTCTCTCTGGGTTCTGCGTTATCTCTCTGGGTTGTCTCTCTCTCTCTCTTTCTCGGTCTCTCTCTCTCTCTGTCTCTCTCTCTCTCGTTCTCTCCTCCACTCTCTCTCTTTCTGCTCTCTCAGTTGTCTCTCTCTCTCTCTCGTCTCTCTCTCTCTCTCTCTCTCTCTCGTTGTGTCTCTCTCTCTCTCTCTCGTTGTCTCTCTCTCTCTCTCTCTCATTTTCTCTCTGTCGTCTCTCTCTCTCTGTTATCTCTCTCTCTCTCTCTCTCTCTCGTTCTCTCTCTCTCTCTCTCTCTCTCTCTCTCTCTCTCTCTCTCTCTCTCGTTCTCTCTCTCTCTCGTTCTCTCTCTCTCTCGTTCTCTCTCTCTCTCTCGTTCTCTCTCTCTCTCTCGTTCTCTCTGTTCTCTCTCTCTCTCTCTCTCTCTCTCTCTCTCTCTCTCGCTCTCTCTCTCGTTCTCTCTCTCTCCTTCTCGTTCTCTCTCTCGTTCTCTCTCTCTCCCTCTCGTTCTCTCTCTCTCGTTGTCTCGTCTGTCTTTCTCTCTGTCTCTCTGGCCTTGTCTCTCTCTCGGTCTCTCTCTCTCTCTCTCTGTCTGTCTCTGTCTGTGTCTCTCTCTGTCTCTCTCTCTGTCTGTGTGTATATACAGTTATATATATGTATATATATGTCTCTCTGTCTCTCTCTCTGTCATGCTCTCTCTCTCTCTCTCTCTCTCTCTCCCTCTCGTTCTCTCTCTCTCCCTCTCGTTCTCTCTCTCTCCCTCTCGTTCTCCCTCTCGTTCTCCCTCTCTCTCCTTTTTCTCTCTGTCTCTCTCTCTCTCATCTGTCTCTCTCTGTCTCTGTCGTGTCTCTGTCTCTCTCTGTGTCTCTCTCGTCTCTCTCTCTCTCGTGTCTCTCTCTCAGGATGTCTCTGTCTATATCTCTCCTGTATGTGTCTCTCTCATGTTGTCTGTATATGTATGTGTGTGTGTATATATATATATATATATGTGTATATGTATATATGTATATGTTTTATATATATGTATATATATATATATAGTTTATATATATATGTATATATATGTATATATATATCTATATGTATAAATTATATAGTTTATATATATCAGCTATTCCGGTCTTGGCTGGTGAGTGCATGGCTTCCAATTTGGATATATAAGTGCATCTCTCGCAAGTCTGAGTTTTGGGAGGTAAGAGGAAAGGGGTGTCAGTGTACTTGAGGCAGTTGCTGCATTGCCTCAGGATGCCCAAGTTCACCAGGTTGATGGGAGAGAGCACAGGGAACTGACCTTTAGACATGCCTGGAGGGCTGGGCATTAATAATAAGTACTGGAGCTGTCTCCTTGTAGAACGTTTAGTGCTTGTAGCACATATGTAACAATAATTGTTACAAGAATTCTGGTAAATTGTTAAACTAATAAGCTTGTAAAAGTGTAGGAGAGGAGAGAACTAGCAGATCTAAGGGAAAAATTGAAGAGCAGACTTTGGCACCACTCAGAACCTTACAAACAGTCCTGGATACAGCAAATTTGTATCTGGATTAGACTAGTTACAGGAAGGAGGGAAACGAGTGCAAACACAGGCTTTTAAACCAAAAAGTTGAAAGAGATGGAAAAACTGCCCATACCATCAAAAAAATATCATTTCTGGACCAAAAACCACTCCTCTTGTGGTAGATAAGCTACCTAGTGCTTACCACTCCCACTGATAAGCTAGAAGAGTTCCCTCCAACACAGAAAGGCTTGGGGCGCTCAGGAGCTTGCAAACAGTCCTGGATACAGCAAATCTGTATCTGGACTAGACTGGTGGCAGGAAACAAGCTTAGAATTTATTTTTTCAGAAAGCAGCTAAAACAGCACTAAATACAATTGAAAGTGCAGTGGAAGCTAGCACACTTGAGTGTGTAGCAGTGTTAAAGCATATACAGTTTAAATAAATGCAATTATTCAAAATGTATTCTGAACTGAATTCAATTGTTTTATTCAACTCTGAACAGTTAAAAAGTGCCAAAAATATATACTTATCAGCTGAGAAGCACACTCAGTCAGAACACGAGGCTTTTTTTTAAGTAAAGTGAAAGGGAGAAATGAGAAGCAGAAGATAATTCAAGGTTAAGAACCTAAGTGGGTTGGCCTTCTCAAATGATCTTTCTGTATTAGGTAGAATAAACTTTAGACTGGGAGGAGTGTCCCATATCAAATTTATAGTATGGGTAGGCAACTGCAAAGCCAACTATTCAGAACAGATCAGAAAACAATACCAGTAAATATATATAATTCAGTCAAGCAAAAATTAAGGCGGTGCATAACTCTGAAAAGTTAAATATACTTATCAGTTTGTTTGAGAAGCACTCTTCAGTCAGAATACAAGGAAATTCTAAATGGTATGCAGGAATTTACAAACCGGGACTATTTTTAAATCAGCAAGCCTTGAAACAATCAGATAACATAAAAGCTACCAACTTTAAAAATGCCACAGGAATGGGGGAGGGGGGGCAGTTTCAGAACAGATCAGAAAACAATGCCAGCAAATATATATAATTCAGTCAAGCAAAAATTAAGACAGTGCAGAACTCTGAAAAGTTAAAGTGCCAGAAATATACTTATCAGTTTGTGAAGCACTCTTCAATCAGAACACAAGGAGATTATTTGTATATTATAATTCTGGCATTGATTACTTCTTTTTTAATTTCTTCAGTAATCTTTACTGGATAATACCTCTCCAGGAATGTTTTGGCTAAAATATCCAACTGGCATAAAAATAAATCATTTTCTGGTAATAAACATAACAGCCTGATCAACTGCTCTTTAAGCACATTCCTTTTTATCAAAGATCATTAAAACTTTTGTAATGCGACATACTATTGGAATAGGTATTTTTTTTCTAAATATAATGGATACTAATATTTTTCTGACATTATTTTTGATTTTTTTTTGTAAAAAAATAGATTTTACAATCATCAAAATCTCCCTTAATAGACAAAAATGTGTTGATGCTTTTCACACATTGTAAAAATTCTGTTAGCAATGAAATTCCTTCAACCACAAAATAAAATTTTGTCTAGGTAGTATAAATATAATTTTAAAATACTGGAAAAACAAGAGCTAAAAACATAGGTCTTCTCCTTCCACCATATCCCAGTGTTAGCAAATACTGGAGCAGATGATGCTCCCATCCCCAGTCCATTGGAATGGATGCAATATTCATGTTCAAGGAAAGCATTGTCAATTGAAAAAAAAATTTCTGTACACTCTGCCAGGATATTGATTTCCTCCCATTTCAAATGTGTACCTTCCACTAAAGCTTCACCAAACCATTATAAACCCAATACATGTGATATAACCAAGAACAGATCCTTGACATCAGTTGCAAGAAATCAGAGTTCATTGTCACACTGTGCTCTACTCAGTGGCCGCAAAAATTCCATGAATCTCTTAAAACAGAATTTTTGTCAATAGAAAATTGTTTCAAGCTGTCATCAACAAGTTTAGCTAGGGGTTCAGTTTTAGGGCCCCCCAGCTGTCACAGTAAGATGCTGGGATGGATCAAAAATTGATTTATGAATCTTTGGAATCCCCAAAGTACTTGGTTATAGGTTCTGGGACTTTCAAATAATCATAGTACTATTTAACATGTGCTCACTAAAGAGCAACACTGGTTGGTTTGGTGGGCACACTGTATTCACGATCTGTGGAAAGCCTTGAGAGGGAAAAGCATTTAAATAGCTAAAAAGGAATGGCTTTGCAAAGTGATACTTTGATTGTTAGCATTAATTACAAATGCAAGAGGAGAGGAGCAGACAAAAAGTAATACACTAGGTTTAAGAACACAAAAAGGAGCAAGGTGAGAGGGAAGGAGACGTTTTTCAGCTGCTTAGTCTCTTGTTTAATAGCCTGAGACTGGCACAAACAGAAGTTGAAGTCTTAACTAAAAGTTCTTTTGCCCCAGACAGCAAAAGCAATTAACTGCAGCTCTTCCTCCACACTCAGAACTTTTGCAACTTGGCCTTGTTCTCAATTTGACCAGCAGAATTTAATTCCAAAAGTCAGAGCACTTTAAAGGCAAAAACAGTGCAGCTGTTTGTAAGCCGCGGTGGTGCAGTGGTAGCATTGTCTCCTCACAGCAGGAGGTTCTCCCGTTCGATTCTCAGCTGGAGCTCCTTCTGTGTGGTGTCTGCATGTCCTCCCCGTGGTCGAGTAGTGTTCGAAAGACATGCGTAAATGGGTGTGCCTTTGTCGAAGGTTGAGTGTCGAGCTGGCACCTCGGCACCGTAAAAATCTACTGTCAATCATTAGTGGACCTGAGTTCCACTGTGGCGACCCCTAACCGGGAAAAGCCGAAAGAAAAACAACAACAATGGAATAAAAGCTTGAAAACCTTACAACTCTTTATCTAGATGCTATAGTCAGAAACAACAAAAACACAGATTTACCTTCTAATTTATTTTAACCTTTTGTTGACAGAATTAGCCCATCTAGGCTAGTTGTCTCTTTTTCACAGGAGACATGAGGTGGCATTTGTAGTACTAGGTGAAATTTGATCAGGGAATCTGGGAACTTCCACTCTTTTTGATAGATGCTTTGGGATATTTTACACCCACCTGAGCTGCCACCAACTTAAGCAGATGGGTCCTTGGTTTAATGTCTCATTATAAAGGGAAACACACTGGGGTGTGCAGCACCCCATGCTGCTGCACTGCAGTGTCAGCAATCCAGTCATCTGCAGTAAGACTAGAGCCCATGACCTTCTGGTCTTCAAGAACTGAAGGCAAATGTGCCACTGACACTGAATAACTCAGTGATTTAAAACCGTTAACACAGATGCAGACTATTAACTTAAGACAGAAAACAAAAACCGCCAAGACAGATGTGTACTGTTAGAGTGAACTTAAAAACAAATAAAAAACAATGAGAATTTTCAGCCATTAAAAAGCAATGAGAATTTTAAGCCATTAGCTCTCTTGCTCATTTTCAGCCACTTAGCCTCGTGTTGGATAGCCTGAGACTGGCACAAAAAGAAGTTGAAGGTTTAACTAAAATGTTTTTTGGGCCTCAGACAGCAAAAGCAATTAGCTACAAACCTACTACCTCCTGGAAGCAATCAGAATTCATACCATGTTCTCGATTTCTCGAACAAAACAATGTTGTGCATTGTTACTTACATTTTTATTTGTGATCCTTCTTTCAGATTTCTTAGTTATTTACATATACAATGTAATTTTCTTCACAGATTAGTCACAAGTAAATAGCATTAGTGAGATTATTTTTAATACTCTTGTTTTTCATCCAGGTTTGCAAAGCATGCACATCTGTTTTTTCGCATCAGGTGCTTTTTGAGGAGTTTTATGAATTTGATTGGATTGTTTCTATTCCTGATTGAAATGGGAAAATTTCAGAACCAAGGAAAGCAGACAAATAGTTATATGTATCTACATATATGTATGTAGCTATGTTTATAGAAGACGTCTATAAATATAAATATATCTAGGTATATATCTATCTGTATATACACAAATTTGGGGGGGGGGTGCAAAAAAAGTTTAAATGGCAAAAGCAATGTTTGAAATTCATTCTTTTTGTACATTTTCAATTTGTTGTTTTTCCACATGTTTGGCACTCAACATTTCGATAGGAAGCCTTCACAGTGTCTTTTGGGTTTGAGCCAGAGGCTTCATTATGGAAAGGCTTAGAGCAGAATTTAGAGTTATTTCTTAGTTTTTACATAACTGAAGAAGGACTTGTAAGTGTCCTTTGCTTCAGTTATTAGTCTTGATTCCTGTGAAGTAATTGTGAGGGAGCACAAAGGGTGTGGAAGGCAGGGAGTGGAAGCTGACAGTATTTTATTAACTGTTGATGTGGAATCCTTGTACACAGTGCTCCCTCACAATTACTGTATAACAGCAGCTATGGAGTCTTTTAAGGTACACAGGCCCAACTGTAAAAGTTAAGCAAGCTCATTAATGTTGTACTAGACTTCAATTTCTTACTTCCAATGGCAAAGACTACACACAAAAAATGTTATAGCAATGGGGGCTGCCATGGCTGTCAGCATAGCTAAAATAGCCCTGGGCAAGTGGGAGGAGGACTTTGTGTTAAACACAGACTACATGCAGCATATCACATGCTATTTATGTTTTATTGATGACATCTTTATTGTTTGGGAAGGTGATACCTTGCAGCTTGAAGATTTTATCACTTACCTCAAACAACCCCCTTCCTGAAGTTTGCCTCTTCCCATAGCTGTACTTCATCCACTTTCTTAGCTTTCCAAGGACAACAGCAATAACAGAATCACCACTGATCTATTTAGAAAACCAACGAGGGTTAACTTATTATTATACCATGACCCCCCCCAAAACGTGCACGCTGATTGGCCAGCGTGCACATTGTAAATCGAGTTATACTAATGGAAAAAGGTCTGGTCGCCCGGACTTTTTTCCATTAGTATAACTCTACATTTAAAACACTGTCTCGCTATGTTAAACCCATTTAACATAGTGAAAACAGTAAAAAAAAAAAAAGCAATGGAGATCTTGCTTTCTCCGTTGCTTTTGCACAGCTCTGATGTATGGCATTGCGCAGTACATCAGAACTGCCGCAGATGCCAGACATCTGCGGAAAGGCAGTAAACAGGCATTATACTGTGCCATTATTTAAGAAAAGTAATAGTTTCTTTTCTTAAATAATGTCATGGTATAATAGCAATAACCACTTCTGTGTGTGGGTAATGGTGTATTTACCCACGGTTGGCTTTGTTTGGTCCCTCGGGCTTCGCCCTCAGGACCAAACCACGCCAACCATGGGTAAATCCAGCATTACCCACACCCAGGCGTGGGTTATTGCTATATTACTCCACAGTAAAAGTCTACATCCTACAAAAACCAAGTATAATGTAGTGAAGTCCCAGGGCTATAGATTAGCTAGAATTACCACAGAGATGGAACACTTTTTGAGAAACCTGAACAACTTAGGGAATGATTGATTTTCTAGTGAGAGGCTATGAAAGTCAGATTTTAAAAAACATCCTGGAACCCATTATAGAACTGAAAAGGACTGAAGCACCTTCACTCAACCTCCCCAGTAGGAGAATGTTAAGAAATTCCACAGAGAATAACAAATGCAAAAATAGCTCCATCCTGACATACACTTTGGATTATCACAGTATCAAAAATGTTATTGAAGAAAACTGGGGCATTGTCACAGGAAACCCTTTTTTGATCAACATCTTAGGTGAAGCCCCATCCTTTGTTTATAGGAAGGCCATGAACATTAGAAGTTTTGTTGAATTTAAACCTAGACCATATGAGAGAAACACTAAAAGATGCAAAACTAATTGTACATTTTGTATATTTATACACCAAGGTGATAGTTTTATTGCCCTTATTTAAAGAAAATAATTAAAACCAGTGCAGGGGGTGACTGTAACACTGCAAAAGTAATTTATAGGGCACAGTGCAATGAATGTGATGCTTTCTATGTGGGCAAGACTGTAAATAAACTCAAGCGTAGGATTTCATGTCATCTGTCAGAAATCTGCTCTGGATGTAAAAATAATGCATTAGCCAAACACCTTTCTCTTCATAAAAGACACACAGGTTTTAAGGTCCAGATCCTGGATCGCATAGTGATCTTGAAGGAGACATCCGGAATATTCTGGAGAAACATTAACTCATGTGGCAATTAAAGCTGAACTCTTTTAGGAAGCCTGGACTAAACTACTACTGTTCAAGCCTGTGTACTTAATAAAGGATTTTTGACTGGAAACAGACTGCCTGCCTTGCTTGGATTACTTTCAAATACTTAGTAATTCTGTACAGTTATATATTTTTTATTATTATTATTTTTTTTTTTTACTTAAGATGAGTTTAAGTTCGCTACTTCTACTACTAATGTCTGATCTGATTAATATACAGTGATTAACTAGAGATATATGGACTGAAAATCTTCCACACACAGACGTTTCTTACACTGTTTTGTTTTTGGACCCACTATACTTGTTTAGTGGGTTGTTTTGAGACTTTGGGGATACTACGGAGATTACTTGTGTTTTTTTTTTTAATATAAGAATAAGAAATGCAAGATTACTTTCCTGATATTTGATACTGTGAAAGCTTCTTTATTGGATCTTAGATGGGCATGTAATGTTACATATATTATGTCCTGTTTTGTTAAGTGTTAGTTAAGGCGAATAGCAGGAATAAAGGGGACTGCTTTCTGTCAAAGATAAATAAACAAACCAGCATCTCTAGCCTCATTGAACGTTTTTACAACTTTTTTTTTTCAAGGCAACTCTATCCCCCTGCCTATGACGAGCACTTTACTTTTACAGTCCACACATATCCCCATAACTGAATGTACCAAGTGAGGTCAACTGCAGTTTGGATTATAGGAAAATGGGAAACATCTGAGTTTTTAGTTAAACCAACGTTTCATTTCACTATGAACTTGCCCAGTTTTGGAGGTGGTATATTTAAAGATAAGGTGTTGGTATGAGAAGTGTTAGTGCAGCACCCCAATATGTTTGAGGTATGTACATTTTCCTTTGTAATAAACTGTTATTGGTCTCCATTACTGTTCACTGCTTTGAGTTACCAGCATTAATGGTACTTGATCATTCATATGCAGTACTTCGGGTTTCGGCAAATCTGCACCCACTATATCATGGGCTTTGGTAATGTCAGAAGAATGAGAAACCGGGTTCCCTTCTCTTTGCTAGTTCACCCTTTGATGGCTAAGCATTTTTTTAATTTCCCCTTTAGTCTGTTCTGCATCCAAAATGATTTTGATCCTCCAGGAAAAATATTCTGAAGAAAGCTGGATTCAGCAAACTGAATCTCACACATGCCTCTTGAAAATTCCCTGATAGCTAGGATTAATTTGCTTCTCTTCTGCCTAGTCGACATTGAATAATAATTTTTCACAAACACTCTGCTGTCAGCAGTTTTTAATACGTTTCATTCTGCTACAGTTTTGTCAGGAGCAACTCTTTCTGCTGGTATGATTTCATCTTTATTAAATGAAAACTCTGCCCTGTCTTACAGTTTAACTCGATCCTTAGGATTTTTTCTCTCTACAGTATGGTTCCAGTATTGTGTAGGTACCAGAAACCTGCTTGTACTTAAACTTTTATTTCATTGCATTGAAATCAAAGGAAGGGGAAGCCTATTTTTTTATTTATTTATTTTTTTTAACACCTAACTTCTCACATACTTTGCAGAGGAATTTGTGTCTGCCTGCATGGCATATAAACACAGTTAAATCTGTAGTTTACTCTGTCAGGTACTGCTATCAGTCTTAGATGTGCAATTAATCCTGCTAATGTCAGGAGCACAGCAGCTTATATAAACTGAAAGGGCAGAAAGTTGTGGAACTGTTTTCCCATGCTTTTATTGAAGAGAGGAGTAAAACAAAGTAATTCAGTTAGGGGTTAAAGCCAGTTGTCACCTCTTCTGACAAATTTACATAAGCGGTATCACAGTCTTGAAATGCTAATCTTTAAATGTTGGTTATTTGTAATAGTTTATATGTTAAGATAACTTAAAGTTAGTTTTAAAGATTTCTGTGACATTTAATATCAGAGCTATATATACAGAGGTGTGTGTGTGTGTGTGTGTGTGTGTATATATATATTTATGTATGTATGTATATATATATATATATATATACATATATATACACATATATACACACACACACACACACACACACACACACACAGCTATGTATATAAACAGAGCTTAATATTAGAGCTTTGGCCGGCTAACATCCTACCTGAAATCAGTTGGACGTATAAGTGACTTTAAGTACACTTTTATCTGCTCTTTTGCATATAGTACTGTATTTAATTTATTTATTTGTGTTTTTCACTGAATATTAACTCAACTGAAGTTGTGGCTGTCTCTCTACAGTTAGTTTCCTTCTTGTTTTGGTATTAATGTTGGTGGCTTTGAAATTGCCTTCCCCTCTTGTAGATTGTATTTGGATACTCTTTCTGGGCCCATCTCATTTGCTCACTCAACTGAGTGCAGTGAGATCATATTCTGTTTTCAGGTACTCCTACTGTGTACAAAGAGAGTATTTGGGAAGAACAACCCCTGTAGCCTCTTAATCCTGCTCTGTTCCTTCCCTCAAAAAAAAAAAAAAAAAAAAAAAATATATATATATATATATAATCTCGTATTCATCTGCTCTTACTATAACTGTCTTAGTTGCTCTTCTGCATGTTATCTGTTCAGTCGCTCTTACTCTGCACTTATTACTGTTTGTTAGTAGCCTTCTAATTTACTGCCTTATTTGTTAATTTAATTGCATTTATTTGAACTGTATTTGCCTTAGTGTTGCTACACGCTCGGGTGTGCTGGCCTGCACTACAATTTGAACTGTATTTACTGCTGTTTTAGCTGCTTTTCTGTAACAAAAAAAATTCTAAGCTTGTTTCTTGCCTTTCCTGTAACTAGTCAAGTCCAGATACAGACTTGCTGTATCCAGTACTGTTGGTAAGCTTCTGAGCCCCCCCAAGCCTTTCTGTGTTGTAGGGAAGCCTTCTAGTTTATCAGTGGGAGTGGAAAGCACTAGGTAGCCTATCTACCACGGGAAGAGTGGATTTTGGCCCTGAAATTGTAGTTCATTGGCCGTTTGGGCAGTTTTTCCATCTCTTTCTACTTTCTGGTTAAAAGCCCGTTTTGTGTTTGGTCCCCACCTTTCCTCTAACTAGTGTAGTCCAGGTACAGATTTGCTATATCCAGGACTGTTGGTAAGCTTCTGTGCCCCGGTAGCCTTTCTGTGTTGGAGAGAAGCCTTCTAGCTTATCAGTGGGAGAGGTAAGCATTAGGTAGCCTATCTACCACAGGAGGAGTGGTTTCTGGCCCAGAAATAATAGTTTATTTGCTGTTTGGGAAGCTTTTCCATCTCTTTCAACCTTCTGGTGTAAAAGCCGCACTTGTGCTCGTTTCCTGCCTTTCCTGTAACTAGCCTAGTCCAGGTACAGAGTTGCTGTATCCAGGACTGTTGGTATGCTTCTGAGCCCCACAAACCTTTCCCTGTTGGAGGGAAGCCTTCTATCTTATCAGTGGGAGTGGTAAGGACTAGGTAGCCTGTCTACCACGAGAGGAGAGGTTCTTGGCCCAGAAATTGTAGTTTATTGACCATTTGGACAGTTTGTCTCTTTCAACTTTCTGGTTTAAAAGACCACATCTGCGCTTGTTTCCCATCTTTCCTGTAACTAACCTACTGGGTAGCAGTAGAAAGCTTTAAACTGATACAAGCCTTCTAGCTTAGGAGAGAGACTTTTGGAGTGATTAAGTATCAGTTTTTTTGTACTTTCTTGCTGTACTTAACTGTTTTCTGCCTAAACACAGATTTTGCAGCGTTTATTGTGATTTAAAAGCTTGTTTTTTTTCACATATTGTACTTATTTGACTGCCTGCACTTTTAAAAAGTTTTTTGTTTGTTTAGGCTACACACTAAAGTACGATAGCCTTTTCTGATCGTTTGTAGTCATTTAAAGCTATTTTAAGTGTATTTTTTTACTGTTTTTGCCTTATCTTTTCAAAAAAAAAAAAAAAAAAAAAAAAAAACCTTGTTTCCCACCTTTCTAAGCTAGTGTAGTCCAGTTTTCAGGCTAGTGCTGAATTCAGGGCTGTGATACTAGTTTCTGAATTCCCCATACCTTACTTGGATAGAAGGAAGTTTCTCTGCTCACCTGTGAGAGAGGAGAGCTTTGAGCAACCTATCTGTCCCTGGAGGAGTGGTTCCAGCCCAGAAGTTAGTAGTTTATTGGCCTTTTTGGGCTAATTTCTATCTTTCGTTTACGTACTATAAAAACTGTGTTTGCACGGTTTTGCACACCGAGCAGTGCCGGTTAGCTACGGGTAAATTATTTCCGGCTCCGCTAAGTCTCCTCTTCAGTTTTTCCCTTGAAACTAGTCTAACTCTCAACCTAAGCACTTAAAAAGCATCTTACAGCCAAGCACTTGCTCAGACCTAATAGCAAGCACTAATATTCCCTGACACTGATTACTCAGTAGAGCAAGACTCTTTATTCACCCCTCAACAACCAAGCGACTAAGCAGCTCCACCCGACTATTCAGGCATGACCAAAGGGCAACTTCAGGTGCACTCTCCAGCCCAGCTGGTGAATCTGGGTATCCTATGGCAATGTTACAGCTGCCTCATGTATACAGACAACCCTCTCCTCCTACCACAAAACACTAACATATGATGCAATTATACAGCCATACTGGAAGCTAAGCTGTCTCCACCCAAGACTGGAACAGACAGTCAAGAGGAAAAGGTTAACACTTGCACCACAACTCCTGCCGCACAGAGACCTACTAAAACAGCACTGGCAAATAATACACATAAATACACAAAATCATACTCAGAGGCTCTAAATAAAAACCTGCAAAAGCATCAGAGACCTCCGAAGCAGACACCCAAACAACCTGCACTTCCTGTCACAAACCAGACAATACATAAAACCCAAAATCAGTGTGCTGTACAATCACAGCCCTTAAGGTGAAATAACATACCTAACACACTAGTAGTAGGTGACTCTATTTTCAGGCACACTGACGTCCCACTCACTAGGCTGGACAAGCAGAAGGTTACTGTTAGCTGCCTGTCGGGAGCCAGAATCCGCCACATAACACAAGCAACTCAGGTCACTCCAGAACAAGTACAAATATGACTCTCTCATTGTTCATGTTGGTGTGAATGACCTGAGAAGTACCTCCCTGGACTACATGAAAAGAGACATGGAAGAGCTCTCTGATCATGTAGCCCAGGCTGGTATGACCCTGACCCTGATACCTCAGTATAAAGAAAAAAATGATCAATTTCAACAATTAGCCAAGCTTCTGGTGTCATTCAAAGGGGATCCAGTGTCTGTCAGCCTGGGATGACATGCTCGGCAAGCCACGTTGCTTCACAAGAGACGGCTTGCACCTGTCACCCCTAGGCTTTCGAATACTGGCCAATGCTCTTGCTGCCCCCATATTGCCTTTTTTAGGCAAGGCTCAAAAGTCAAACCCACCTCGGTAAACAGCACAAGTAACAAAAAACTGAGGGTTATGCTACTCAACGCCAGGAGTTTAATTCTCAAAATGCATGCACTTGAAGCACTCCTCAGTATGGAGAACGTCGACATCTGTGCAGTAACTGAAACCTTGTTCAAGGCTCCAGAGAGCACCCCAGCACTACCGGGCTACAACTCAAACCACACGTTTCAGCCACAGAACACGGACAGAAACACAAAAGGAGGGGGTGTATCCATATTCATCAAGGATACCTACACCTCCAGGTTAGTGGCACAGCATGATAACTCTGAGATCATCCATGTACAACTAACATCGGGCAAATCTGCAATGCAAATTGTGGCCTGCTACAGATCATCCTCCATGACCCAGGACCACCACGCCACCTTTCTGGAGACAATGGAAAACATGAAGGTCCTACCAAACACCCTGATATTGGGCGTTTTCAATTACCCTACCATTCACTGGGAAAACTACTCGAGTACAAATTCCCAGGCCCAGCGCTTCCTGGAATTCATCAACTCAAACCCCCTGGATCAGCTTGTAAACTCCCCTACCAGAGGTGAAAACATATTGGACCTGGTCATCACCAACATGGGAGACAGGTGTTCCACACCGGAGGTCAACCTGTCACTGGTTAGATCAGACCATAAACTAATCACTCTGGATGTCCACACCCCACCACCACCCCCAACTAAGGAAACCACAGTAAAAAACTTTTGTAAAGCAAACTTCACCTTACTTAAGCCAGAGGTGGTAAGTTTCACAGCCCCCACGCTAATGGATAACGCTGCCCAAGATGCAGAAACCTTTACAAATGCACTCTATGAGCACCTACAAGGATGCATGGATCGTGCCATCCCTAGCAAAAGCAAGACTCACACCTCTAAGAGAAGGAAACCAGTTTGGTGGACCCCTGCAATAAATAGGCTGTACAGTAGAAGGAGGAAACTAGTTCAGAAAAAAAGCAAATCCCAAGAAGGAGAGACGATCAGTAAGAAACTGAGGTCCCTCATGAAATCATCCAAGGCCAACTTCGAAAGAAAAATAGCCAAGGATTCAAAAGATAACCACAAAGCCTTCTTTAGCTATGTTAAGAATCTAAGTGGCAACTCGCAGATATGCACTGAACTAGTGCAAAATAGCACAAAATATACTGAACCTACTGATATTTCCAACATCCTGACAGATTCAGTGCAAACTTCACCCCCCTCTCACCTCTAAAAGGACCCACAACAATACCGGAAAAGTGTAAGTGTCCCAAAAGTCACAGATGCACAGGTGAAAACAGCCCTTTCAAAAGCCAAAAACACAGCATCACTAGGACCAGATGGTGTCCCAGGCTGCGTCTTGCATGAACTACAGAACAAACTAACCCCCCAGCTAAACACGCTGTTCAACCTCAGCCTCTCCACAGGCTACGTGCCCATAAAATGGCGCACAACAACGGTTATTCCTCTTCACAAAGGAGGGGCTACAACTGACCCTGGTAATATTGCCCCATAAGCCCGATTAGCCTGGTCTGCAAGGCTATGGAGTGCATCATCATGGAACTCATTAACAAAGACATTGGGAACCTCCAAACACTTGACCCGACCGAGTTCGGCTTTAAGGGCAAATCATACCTACTAAACCTGGTTGACTTCTTCGAGACAGTCACCAAGGCCATAGACAAGGGCAAGGTTGTTCACACAGCCTACCTTGACCTTGCCAAGGCTTTCAACACCATTCCCCGCTCGGGTATTACAGAAAAACTCACCAGCCTGAACATAAACCCCTACGTCACAAGATGGGTTGCCAACTGGCTTACAGACAGAACTCACACGGTAAGAATAGCGGGCTCCAGGTCAGACTCTAAACCAGTCACAAGTGGTGTCCCGCAAGGCTCGGTCCTGGGACTCCTACTGTTCAGCATATACTTCTCAGATGTACAGGCAAACACAGGAGGACTATGGCTAACCAAGTTTGCCGATGACTGCAAAATGGGAGCCATAATTGACTCTCTGGCAGACACGGACATCCTCCAAAAGGGCCTTACTGAGATGGACATCGGGGGTCAAAGTCATGGCCTCAAGCTAAATGCCAAAAAATGCATAGTCATCCCGTTTGGGAAAAACAAAACACCCACGAATTACCACATAGGTGGCAGCCCCCTTAATACAGAAGAGGTAATAAGAGATCTGGGGACCCTGGTAGATGGTAATCTCTCCTTTGACAATCATATTGCCAAAGTAGTTAGGAAATCCTTCTATATGGCCCATCTAATTACTAAAGGGTTCACATCTAGAAATAAAGGTTATAGTGCCCCTCTACTCATCACTCATTAGACCCATCATAGAGTTCAATGCCCCATTTGGGATGTACCTCACAAGACACTTTCAACAGGTGGAAAGACCAGAAAAGTACCTCACCAAGAGGATTACTGGTCTCAAACATATGTCCTATGCAGCCCGACTGAAAAAACTCCGGCTGTACTCAGTGGCATAGGTTGATACTAGGCTATCTGCCCTAGGGCATTTATAAGCATAGCCAGAGTATGTTTGGCTTTCGCCACCCTTTTAGATTAGTTGACTGTGCCTCTGTATAGTAGGTCACAGAAGATAGCCCTTTTAAGGTTAGTTTACTGTGCCTCTGTCTAGTAGGGACACAGAAGAAATCCCAGGGGTAAACCTACGATTTCCCATCCACTCGTCAAGATTTCTCTTGAAGGGGGTCATTGAGGGGCTCTGCTAACATGGATTGGGATTTTGTTCCAGAGTGAGGGGAGCCTCTGGGATATGAATCTGTCCCTCCAGCATGTCCTATTTATTTCTGTGCTGAGGTTTAAGTCCCTGGAGTGTGTAGCTCTAAGGGATTTGGATTTCCTGAGGTGGAACATGTCCATTAATTCTGGTTTGGACATGGCTTTATACGTCAGGCACAGATCGCCTCTGAGTAGGTGGTAAGCAACTGAGTAGAGCTGGAGTTTCTTTAGCCTAACTGCGTAGGGCATCTGTTTGAGTCCCTCGATCCTCTTGGTGAGGTACTTTTGGGGTCTTTCCAGTTGCTGCAGGTGTCGGGTAAGGTACATCCCAAATGGGGCATTGTATTCAATTATTGGCCTGATGAGTGATGAGTAGAGAGGCACAATGACTTCTTTTGATCTAGATGTGAACCCTTTCGTGATAAGGTGGGCTATATAGAAGGTCTTTCTAACCACTTTGGCAATGTGATTGTCAAAGGAGAGATTGCTATCTACTTGGGTCCTCAAATCCCTAATTACTTCTTCCGTACTTAATGGATTACCACCTATGTGGTAATTTGTTTGCACTTTGTTTTCCCAAAGGGGATGACTATGCACTTTTTGGCATTTAGCTTTAGGCCATGGCTCTGGCATCAGTTATCCGTCTCTGTGAGACCCTTTTAGAGGATGCTTGTGTCAGTCGGCGAGTCGATTATGTCACCCAGTTTGCAGTCATCTGCGAACTTGGTCAGCCATAGTCCTCCCGTGTTAGCCTGTACCTCAGAGAAATATATACCGAACAAGAGAGGTCCCAGGACTGAGCCTTGTGGGACGCCACTTGTAACTGGTTTAGAGTCTGACATGGCACCTGCAATTCTGACCATGTGGGTTTTATCCCTGAGCCAGTTTGCAACCCATCTTGTGACATAGGGGTTGATATTTAAGCTGGTGAGCTTGTTTATGATGCCCGAGTGTTTCAAAGAGTGCCTGTTTCAAAGAAGTCGACCAGGTTCACGAGGCAAGATCTGCCCTTAACAAAGCCGAATTGGGTAGCATCCAGTGTTTGGAGGTTCCCAATGTCTTTGTTTATGAGTTTCATGATGATACGCTCCATAGCTTTGTAGACCAGGCTAGTCAGGCTTATAGGGCGATAGTTTCCGGGGTTTGTTGTGGCACCACCTTTGTGCAGTGGGGCCACTGTTGCTGTACGCCATTCCTTGGGTACATATCCTGTAGTAAGGCTGAGATTGAACAGTGACTTTATGTGAGGGTTCAGTTCTTCTTGGAGCTCATGTAAGACGCAGCCCGGGACACCATCTGGTCCCATTGATGCTGCGTTTTTTTGCTTTGGAGAGGGCAGCTCTCACCTGTGCATCTGTAATGTCAGGGAGGTTACACTCTGTTGGGATAGACATTTGCTCTTTTGGGGGGGAAGGGGGGGTGTTTGCACTGAACCTGTCTGCCAGGATGTTGGCAATGTCTGTGGGTTCAATGTATTTTTTGTCATTTTGCACTAACTCAGAGCATATCTGGGAGTTGCCACCCAGGTTCCTGACATAACTAAAGAAGGCCTTGTGATTATCTTTAGCATCTTGTGCAATTTTTCTTTCAAAGCTGGCCTTAGATAATTTTATGAGGGATCGTAGTTTCTTGCTAGTACTGATCAGAGATGCCTTCCCTGTTCGAGGTTTTGCTCTGTCATGTAGTAGGTTCCTTCTTCTGTTGTATAGCTTATTTATGGCTGGGGTTCACCAGACAGGTCTCCTGCCTTTGGAGGAGTGAGTCTTGATTTTATTTGGGATAGCACGATCCATGCATTCCTGTAGGTGTCCATAGAATGCAATTGTAAAGGATTCTGCGGTTTGGGCCGTATTTTCCACTGGCCCAGGGGCTTTGAAGGATTCCACCTCGGTTTTGAGAAGTGTGAAGTTTGCTTTTGAGAAGTTCTTCACCGTGGTTTCCTTGGCTGGGGGTGGGGACGGGATATGGATGTCCAGTGAGATTAATTTATGGTCAGATCTTACCAATGAGGGGTATACCTCTGGTATGGAACATAGAGTCCCCATGTTGGTGATGATCAGGTCGAATATGTTTTCCCCTCTTGTGGGAGTGGTGACCAGTTGTTCCATAGCATTTGAGTTTATAAATTCTAGGAACCATTGGGCGAGGGTGTTGGGGCTTGAGTAATGCTCCCAGTTTGTTTGGGTAGTTGAAGTCACCCAATATGATGGTGTTTGGAGAGACCTTCATATTCCCCAGTGTTCTCAGGAAAGCTGAGTGGGGTTCCTGAGTTTGGAAGGGTGGTCTGTAGCAGGCTACAAACTGAAAGGCAGTTTTTCCCACTGTTAGTTGCACATGGATGGTCTCCGATGCTTCGTGCAGTGCCACTAACCTTGGAGGTGTGGGTATCTTTGATGAATATGGATACTCCCCCTCCTTTTGTGGTTCGGTCTGAGTTTTGGGGCCGAAAAGCATGGTATGAGGTATAACCTGGTAGCGCTGGGGTGCTCTCGGGAGCCTTGAACCAGGTTTCTGTTACTGCACAGATATCGATATTCTCCATACTGAGGAGAGCCTCGAGTGCATGCATCTTGAGGTTTAGACTTCTGGCATTGAGTAGCATTACCCTTAGTTTCTTTTTTCTTGTGTTGTCTATGGAGGTGGGTTTGTCTTTTGAGCCTTGCCTAAAAAAGGCACTTTGGGGGTGGCAAGAGCCTTAGCCAATATCGCTTACTCAGAGATGATCTCTGCCTGACTTACAAAGCCATGTACAACTCAGAATTGATGGACATGCTCCACCTAAAGAAATCCAAGTCACTGCGAGCCATGTGCTCTAGTGAGCTAAACCTCACCACAACAATAAATAGAACATGCTGGAGGGATAGATTCCTGTCACAGAGACTCCCCATGCTTTGGAACAAAATTCCAAATTACATCAGGTAGAGCCCCTCACTAACACTCTTCAAGAGAAACCTTGATGAGTGGATGGGTAACAGAAAATACACCCCTGGGATCACTTCATTGGCTCTGCTTGACAAGAGAATCAGTTAATTAATCAATCGGGTGGCGAAAGCCGACACACTCTGGCTAGGCTTATAAATGCCCTCGGGCAGATAGCCTAGTACCTACCTATGAACCTATTTAGAGAAAAATCAGAAAATATTTTTTCTTGTAAAGTATCAACACATTTACCATTTTCAAGCCCCCCCCCCCCCACACACACACACATATACAGGACAGAACTGCAGAAAGAGCGACAAGTGGCAACCCTATCAATTAGGTGCACTGATAATGTTCATAAAAAGGTCTTTTATGCTTTTTTTGTGAAATCCTCCCAGAGGGGGATGCATATCTGGTATGCACAGATCCATGATAAGAGATTCCCACTAACTCTGAGTCAGTCTTTACATTGTTAGAATGCATGAGCATTTTGTTGTCCACAAAGGAATTGTGACCATTGATGGCAGTCGTAATATACAGATGAATTCACTTTAACATTCTAGGGCTGTATATCAAAAGTGCAAGGTCCAAAATTACAGGTCCTGAAAAAATAAGAAATAAACTCTGACTCATACAAGCAGACTATTAATCTTAAAATTCTGTATATACCACTAAAATACTTTTACGGAAGGCTTCAACCCCCTTAACCTTTACACCAATGTCAAGGGTTGTGACCCCCGGGGACCTACTAGTTATACATACTAATTCTAAGTTGTTCTGCATCAGAGTAGAGAGAGAGAGTACATTAAGGTACCAGAACCTTGGACGTACTGTAATTCTGCTGTTCTGAGGAGTACCATTACTGTCATCAGAATTTCAGTAGTATCCTACTCCTTTTATTAGTCTAAGTATGTCAGGAGTAGACATACAGACAGTGTACTCTGCCAAATATTAAAATATGAAGAGTGATTAAGAAAGTCACTGAAGAGTATCGAGTTGCCTTTCTTTAAATATGTGCTACTAAATGTAGCACTATTGTTTATTTATTTAAATTTCTTTATCTGGGTAGTACACTGATCAGTGTTTCAAAATTGTGTTTTAGCTTTGTACATGAAACATTGAAATGAAAGTTCAAAAGAATGCTGAAATGCCTTTGCATTTTGAAAAGTTTTATTTTATATTTAGATTTTGAAGTGCTGCAAATAGGGTTGCCACCTTTTAACAAGGGCAAAGTGGGACATGGGGTGTGGTCAATATGATAGGGGTGTGGCCAACATGACACTGGCCACACCCCCACCACGACATCACCAGAGTTGTTAAAGGAGATGCAGTATTAGTTATGGATACAACATTGTGACATTACAGCATACTGAAAACTCAAACCATTTAAATGAAGTGAACTACTGCAAACACGCACATTAATCAGTTGTAACAGTAAATAAACTTTAAAGGAATAAAAAACACACTACTCATTAAACAGACACTTGTTTATTTAAAAAGTTAAAAAATTCATAAACCAGCCATTACTATTCAGAAAGAAAACTTAAAAAAATCGACATACCACATACAAGCCAAGTATAAAATTAAGACTTTTTATTGTCAATTAAAACTAAAGCAAAGAAAAAACACAAAACTACATATCCTAGTACCACATACTGCACCCTAGCAAATTGATTATAGGAAATATTGTGCTTAACACCATGGAAAACCTCTGTGGCTTCTTCTGCAGTGATCCTAAGTTCTGGTCCCTCAAGGTTTGCGTTCCTTGCCCACTTTGTCATCAGGTGAGTGGATTTAGCTTGAAGAATAGCAGTCTTATGTTCAGTTGCCTTATGTCGTGCGACATCGTTTCTTCCACCATGGGTCAGTAGAAATTCTCTCTTGCAGTACCTGCAGAACGCTTTGACATCATTGCATCTGTCGATCCAGTCAAATTCTGTTTTCCAAACGTCGTGCCACTTGCACATTCTCTTGCTGCTGGTTGACTGTGATGAAACTGCTGCTCTCTTCATGCTTGAATCTGTACTTACCTGATATGCAACATATTTACCAAGACTGTGTTAGTAGGGCGCAGTAACATACTGCTGCACAGCACAAATGAACTGGCTTAAAAAACATTGGCACACGAAAGAACTGGCTCGAAAAACATTGGCATGTGAAAGAACTGGCTCGAAAAACATTGGCATGTGAAAGAACTGGCTCGAAAATCATTGGCACACGAAGGAACTGGCTTGGAAAACATTGGCATGCAACAGAACTGGCTTGAAAAACATTGGCAAGCGAAAGAACTGGCTTGAAAAACATTGGCACATGAAAGAACTGGCTCGAAAAGCATTGGCATGCGAAAGAACCGAGGAATGGAGCAGAAAAGAGTTATTACAAACAGTTTGAAAAAGGTCAAATAGTAAATGAGGTAATGTAGGGGGCATTTTGGCCATTGAAAACTAACATTAATACAGCTTGTAGAAAATGAAATGCATTATTTTTACCACCGAACATGCCCACCTCACCCCACCCCTCAAGAAAAAAAAAAGTTAACCACATTCACTGAACCAAAAAACACTAAAATGAATGAGAATGCACAGTGGATACCATATACCTGATTTAGCTTTTGACCACAGCAGTTAAAAGAAATCATCATCATCATCTTGCGGCTTTTCCCGTCAGGGGTCGCCAAAGTGGATCATCTCTTTCCATTTCTTCCTATCTTCTGCATCTTGCTCTGTCACACCAACCGTGTGCATGTCCTCTCTCACCACGTCCATAAACCTTATCTTAGGCCTTCCTCTTTTCCTCTTACCTGGCAGCTCCATCCTTGGCATCTTTTTCCCAATATACCCATCATCCCTCCTCAGCACATGTCCAATCCAATGCAATCTTGTCTCTCTTGCTTTGTCTCCAAACTGTCCAACATGAGCTGACCCTCTAATATACTGATTCCTAATCCTATCCATCCTAGTCACACCGAGTGCAAATCTTAACATCTTTAACTCTGCCACATCCAGCTCTGACTCTTGCATTTTTGTCAATGCCACTGTCTCCAACCCATATAAAATAGCTGGTCTCACTACCCTCTTGTAGACCTTCCCTTTCACTCTTACTGGTACCTGTCTGTCACAAATCACTCCTGACACACTTCTCCACCCATTCCACCCTGCCTGTACTCTCTTCTTCACCTCTCTTCCACATTCACCATTACTCTGAACTGTTGATCCCAAGTATTTAAACCCGTCCACCTTTACCAACTCTACTCCCTGCATCCTCACCATTCCTCTACCCTCCCTCTCATTTACACACATATATTCTGTCTTAGCCTTGCTGACCTTCATTCCTCTGCTCTCTAGAGCATATCTCCACCTCTCCAGAATCTCCTCAACCTGATTCCTACTCTCACTACTGATCACAATGTCATCTGCAAACATCATAGTTCACTGGGCCTCCTGTCTGATCTCATCTGTCAACCTGTCCATCACCACTGCAAATAAGAAAGGACTCCGAGCTGATCCTTGATGTAATCCCACCTCCACCTTAAATGGATCTGTCACTCCCACTGCAGTCCTCACCACTGTCACACTACCCTCGTACATATCCTGTACCACTCTTACATACTTCTCTGCCACTCCTGACTTCCTCATACAATACCACAACTCTTCTCTAGGCACCCTGTCATATGCTTTCTCCAAGTCTACAAAGACACAATGCAACTCCTTCTGACCTTCTCTGTATTTCTCCAATAACACTCTCAGAGCAAACATTGCATCTGTAGTGCTCTTGCCTGGCATGAAACCATACTGCTGATCAATCACCTCCCTTCTTAACCTAGCTTCTACTACTCTTTCCCATAACTTCAAGCTGTGGCTGATCAATTTTATCCCTCTGTAGTTACTGCAGCTCTGCACATCACCCTTATTCTTAAAGATAGGTACCAAAACACTTTTTCTCCGCTCCTCAGGCATCCTCTGACTTTCCAAAATTTCATTAAACAATCTAGTTAAAAATTCCACTGCCATTTCTCCTAAGCACCTCCATGCTTCCATTGGGATGTCATTTGGGCCAACAGCCTTTCCATTCTTCATCCTCTTCATAGCTGTCCTTACTTCCTCCTTGCTAATCTGTTTCACTTCCTGATTCACTATCCCCACATCATCCAACCTTCTCTCTCTCTTTCTCTTCATTCATCAGCCTCTCAAAGTACTCTTTCCATCTACTCAACACACTCTCCTCTCTTATGAGTACATTTCCCTCACTATCCTTTATCACCCTTACTTGCTGTACATCTTTCCCAGCTCTGTCCCTCTGTCTAGCCAATCGGTACAGGTCCTTTTCTCCCTCTTTAGTGTCCAATCTCTCATACAACTCTCCATGCGCCTTTTCGCCACTTCCCTCTTTGCCATGCGCCTCATCTCCTTATATTCGTGTCTACTTTCTTCATCTCTTTGACAATCCCACCTCTTCTTCGCCAGCCTCTTCCTCTGTATACTCTCCTGTACTTCCTCATTCCACCACCAGGTCTCCTTGTCCTCCTTCCTCTGTCCAGATGTCACACCAAGCACCTTTCTAGCAGTCTCCCTTACTAGTTCTGCTGTAGTTACCCAGCTATTCGGTAACTCTCCACTGCCTCCCAGTGCCTGTCTTAACTCTTCCCTAAACTCCACTTCACAATCACCCTTTTTTAACTTCCACCATTTAATCCTTGGCACTGCTTTCACACTCCTCCTCTTCTTGATCACCAATGTCATCCTACAGACCACCATTCTATGCTGCTTAACTACACTTTCCCCTGCTACCACTTTGCAGTCTCCAATCTCCTTCAGACTGGCCCTCCTACATAGGATATAATCCACCTGTGTGCATCTTCCTCCACTCTTGTATGTCACCCTATGCTCCTCCCTCTTCATAAAATACGTATTCACCACAGCCATGTCCATCCTTTTAGCAAAATCCACAATCGTCTGACCTTCTGCATTCCTCTCCTTAACACCATACCTACCCATCACTTCCTCATCCCCTCTGTTCACTTCACCAACATGCCCATTAAAGTCCACTCCAATCACTAGTCTCTCACCCTTGGGTACACTCACCACAACTTCATCCAACTCGCTCCAAAATATCTCTTTCTCATCCATCGCACACCCAACTTGTGGAGCATATGCACTAACAACATTCATCATTACACCATCAATTTCAAGCTTCATAAACATCACTCTGTCAGACACTCTCTTCACTTCTAAAACACTCTTGGCATATTGTTCCTTTAGTATAACCCCTACCCCATTACACCTGCCATCCACACCATGAATAGAACAATTTGAACCTGTTTAGAAATGTATGGCACTAATTTACACAGCGCAATGATCTATTAATGAACATGCCCAACAGCAGCACTGGCCGTAATCGGATTATAATGAAAACAGTACATAAGTTTATTGACGACATCACTAAAACACAAACTTTGCTACTTATAAAAGCAAACTATCCTGTAACAATGACATGGTTTAACACAATCTCAAATACATTGCATTAATTTCTGAGCATCCATCCACAAAAAAAAAAATAAACAGGAAAAAAGTCTGTAAACATTTTAACTTTTAAAAATACTTCTTGCAAGAGAAGTAATATAAACTACAATGTACAGCAGACTCCATGGGCTCCTTTTACCTCAAAACATAGCAATTAAGAGTGATTTACCCAACACAGCAATGCAATAAACAGGCCTAAGTAAAAGCAGCAGACCCATATTTACATTACAAGCAAAGCAGTACATTTTAACCTTATTAAAAATGCATAATAAATTAAATGCACACATTTACAAGTATAAATGAAAACAATCTTGAAACAGCTTCGGCAAATTGGCAACATGTACCTACTAGAATAATAAATTAATTACATTAACTGTTAACATTCCCCCTCGAAAGGTAGACTTGTACCACATACACATTGACTTGCAGGAACTAACAGGAAATGTTATCCAAACAGTATATCCTAACTTCCTGAAAACAGCATTAAATTGCACACATTTCCATACAAAAAAGTGAAAACTATGCTTGAACATTTTCTTTCTGCAAACAGACAATACCCCGAAAAAGCTACGACAATAGAAATACATCAAACTAAATTTATATTTCACTGCCCCCCACCAGAAATAAACAACTTCTATACACAGTTCAGCCTTTTAAAAGTAATGCTTCCAGATCATTCCCCCAAGAATAATAACAATTACATATACATTCAGGTTTTATACCTTTAAAAACTAGTACTCAAAAATATCAAAATAACCACTACACAGATTTAAATATTGCATACTACATCCCCATCTACCTCTAAACATTAAAAACTTAAAGCACAATATTCCCATTTTAAATAACTAAAGACACAAAATGCTATTATGTACTTACCACTATCACAGTTATTGCTGGGCTAGCTTGCTTCCTTCCTGCTGGAATGGCTAGTTGGATGCTCAAGTGGTGGCTGGGCTGGCTGGCAGTCTCCCTTGCAGGCTGGCTGGCTCCCTTGCTGGCTGGCTGGCTGGCTGACTTCTTTCCTGGCTGGCTGGCTTCTTGGCTGGTTGGACTGGCTTCAGAAATAGAACTCTCAGATCTTTTTCGTTCGCAGCTGTAGAGCTTAGTGCTCTACAGCTGCGACCTTTATTGGGCTCTTCTTAGTAAGTCCCCGCCCCCTCCAATCCTTGCAGCCAATTACTGTGTTGCATTACCACCCGGACCTAGCAGCCAATCCCTCTAATTGCAGGTCCGGGTGGTGACCGCATTGCCGTGGAAAAACCGGAAGTATTTTTGGCTTTTCCACGGCAATTGAATTTGCGATCGCAAAAAGGGGAAAACTGGACTTTTAAAGTCCCACGCTTGGTAACTGCGGGAAGCGGGATGAAAGGGCTCAACCTGTGAGTGTCCCGCTGACAACGGGATGGGTGCAAAGTGTAATTTTGTATTAGCAAACTATAAAACGCAGTGTGTGCATGTGTGCTTGTTTGTTTGAGTATATTGTGTCAAAGTACTGGTAATACACTTGATTTTCATAGATAAAACTGTAGCTCTGTAGACTGTTCATCAATTTATTTCATTTTATTCAGTCTAAAATATAAATGTGCATCTCTTCATATCTGCAACATAAGCATGCATCCGTTCATCACAATAAAAGTCTTTACTTGTCTTCAGGTTAAACAAAACTGTTTCTTCAGTATCTTGTCATGGTATTGTGAAGTAGTCCACAAGTGTCTCCCAGTTTTTTCATTTTGCATTAACTCTCTTTTACAACCTTTAAAGTGAGTGCAGCTGTATTTTACTTGTGACAGTGACTAGCTCCTTTCTGTAGCAGAAGTCTTCTAAATCAGTAGTAGTGGTCTTTTATAAGCCAGCAGCAAAGGTAGGGTACTGTTCTGTAAAGTTTTTGCATAATGTCAAAAAATTCATCAGATTCAACAGTTACTGTAATTTTAAAAACAGGTTACATAAAAGCATTTACTCTCTTCACTGCCTTTTTAACTTCTGTATCTGGCTTCAGAATTTTAATCAAGTGGCTGCTTAAAGTAGGTTACACTCTTGGAGGAAAGGAAGAGCCTATACACTCAGCCTTTTTACTGGGAGCTATGTATCTGTCTTTACACAGCAACCCCCTGTACTTTTCATATATGTATTTATTTCTATTTATTACACGTGTGTGTGTGTGTATAAAATTTGTTGGGAGGTGCAGGGGGGTTTGCCCTCCCACAAAAAATAATTGTGCTTTAATTTTGCAAGTGCCAGGGTTGTTTCTCGGCACATGTATAAAAGGTGTTGTTGATTGCATTTTTGACATATTGTGGTCTGTGTTTTGAATGGCAATTTTTTGTCAACTAAAACAAGTAGCACCGTGTGTGTTTTTGTGAGTAGTAGTTACTGCAAAGATTAAGTTGGGATCCTTGTCTTAAAGAGGGTCTGTAATACATTGGTGCATAGCTTTAAGGAGCTGATGCATTTAATCTATGTGCCTGTGTAAAAACTTTGCGTCATGTAGTCTGATATCCAGTGCAGTGTTATGCAAGCAGATGAAGCTGATGCCATGCAGCAGGTGTTCCTGTTAATATTAAGTGATGCACTTCGCTGACCAATGAGGGTGTGTGCCTGTATTCATTCCTAAACCCATGTCATTGGTGTCGCGCAAAGACAGCTCAGCTGTTGAGGCAGTGGCACTGGCTACAGACTCTTAAATCTGTTTTAACTTTTCTAGATTTTATATCGGTTCAAGTTTCCATCATTCTGGTAAACTCCAACACACATCCCTACCCCATCTTCTTTCTGTTCTTTTGTCATATTTGTCAACATCATTTATTATTCTGTTTCTTGATATCTTGGGGTTTAGTGCTTTACCTACTTTCATTCTCTTCATGTTTGCCTTGTTTTTGCCTAATTTGATGTTTGCTGTCTTCCTTTGTCTGTGTTACTCCTACTAGTAGCTTTCATCATACAGATTCTTCCACTTCAAGTGTTTGCACCCCGATACTTAAGATAAATCTGCAGCAAATATAAACACTAAAAGTAGATAAGATAAAAGGAATTAAGACATAAGCTAAAATACAGATAGTAACAACTGAAAGATATTACCTGTTAAGTTACCAGCAGTATGTATTACATGCATCTGTTCAGCACAGGCAAGTGCAGTGAATCCTGTGCCTTTATCTCTTCATTTAGTTATATATGATGAAAGATTGATCCCCTCTTTTGACTTTTGTAGAATAACCCTTTGTATTAATTTCAGATTGGCCGTGTATATTATGCCATTGTATGTAAGAGTAGCAAGAAAATAGGTATATGAAATCTTTGTATGCATCCCCACCCACTCCCTTTCTTTCTGTAAATCTAATTTGTGTTTTTCTAGTGCACTTGATTTCCGTAAAACTGTTCCCCATTAGTGTAGTAAGTAACAAGCTTATTGAAACAGCTTGTCATACCCTGATTGTTTTTCCTGGATGATCCTTTGTCTTTATTGGTCATTGCTTTATTAATGTCATTACTGGTGCGGTAGTTTTTTTGAGGGAGAGCACTTAGCATTGCTTTAACTCTGGCAGCTCAGTAATGGGTCACCTCTGATAATAAGAAATATAATAGAGTGTAGCTAAAACTTTTGAGTAATGGACTGTGATATGTAGTTTTGAGAGGTAAGTCAATGTTTTGTAGCCTGTACTAGAAAAGTAAAACTATTTGATTCTTATTGAATTTTTTTTTTCTTTTGCTTATCAGGCATTTAAAATGACCTATGTTGTGCTTCCCCGTGCAACATTGTTAGAAGCCTTAAATTTTACTTTTGTTTACTTACAGGTGACAGGCCCCTCATTGTACAGTTTGCTGCCAAAGATGCACAGGTACTGGCAGAAGCTGCTTGTACAGTGTCCCCATTTGCAGATGGTGTAGATCTCAACTGTGGTTGCCCACAAAGGTACTGTAACTGTGGTTCTTAGTATGTTTCAAAGAACTTACTACAAATATGTTCAACCTTTGAAAAGCCCCAAAGACTGTCTTCTCCCATCATATTTTTTGAGGTTGTTTATTATCCTTTTTGGATAGTGTGATGGCTTTGTATAAGTGTTCTGCTTCCTTTGTTTTTGTGTGCATGGTTGATATGTTTGCTTGTCTTGTAGTAATCCATTTGGGTTTTATGAAATGCACTTTTTATGAATGCCCATGAAAAGCAGTAGACTTTGTCTACTAATGGGAAACCGTTTTATCTATCCCGTGTTCATTGTAAGGCTCACTGGTGTAGCATAATTGTTTCTGCATAGAAATTAACTGTAAGTAGACAAACCTCATTTAGGTCTCACTTTCAGAGCTTTAATAACATCACCAGCATGGAGCTGGATTCCTCTTGTAGTGCAAGATATCAGCCTAATGAACTTGGTGAAAGAGAGAGGAAGTTGTGCCATTTCAGAACATTTTTTCTTTTCTTTTTTTTTTTTATTTGTAATTTTTTAGCAAGAAGCAGTCTTGTCATTCATCTCTCTGTAGGTCTTTCCCAGGGAATGATTGGTATCCAATGTGAGTACTGTTGTTTATCATAGAATTGGCAGGTGCGCTTGTTTCCCACCTTTCCTGTAACTAGTCTAGTCCAGATACAGATTTGCTGTATCCAGGACTGTTTGTAAGCTTCTGAGCCCCCCAAGCTTTTCTGTGTTGGAGGGAAGCATTCTAGCTCATCACTGGGAGTGGTAAGCACTAGGTAGCCTATCTACCACAAAATCCAGGTACAGATTCTTAGTTTAAGTACTTGAATTTTCTTATTCGTGCTCAGCACTTGTTCAGAACTTGTTGTTAGCACTAAATAAGCTACAAATTACTGCAGCATTCATCCTTCCTCTTTACCTAGAGGAAATCAGTTTTTGTACTTACATTCCTCTCTTGCTTAGAGAAAAACAGCTCTTATACTCCCTTTCCTCAGTTTTCTAGAGGAAAGTAGTTTTTTATTCAGGCATGTCCAAGGGTCAGCTCCCAGTGTTCTCTCTCCTCTCTATCTGATGAATCTGGGCATCTTGGGGCAAAGCAGCATTTGCCTCATGTACACCGACAACCCTCCTCTTCCTACCACCCAACACCACAACCGGTGAGAGATGCACTTATCTAGCCAAATTGGAGGTAAAGGTCTCTCCAACCAAGACTGAACCTGACAGTCAAGAGGAGACGGTAAACACTTGCACCACACCACACTCATCGCATAGTCCCACTAAACCTACACCACCAAAATCCACACATAGAAACACAAAAACATTCGCATAGGCTTTCCATAATAATCTGCTCACGCAACAGAGACCTTCAAAGCAGAAACGCAAGCAATCTCCACCCCCCAACACAACCCAAATGACACATAGCCCACAGACTCAGTGTGTGTGCCAACCACAGCCATAAAAAAAAACAACATAATCAATCCGACTAGTTATAGGTGACTCTATAGTCAGGCACACTGTCCCACTCACCAGGCTAAACAAGGAGAAGGTTACTCTCAATTGCCTGTCGGGTGCCAGGATCCACCACATAACCCACGCACTGCAGGTGACTCCACAACAAGTACAAATATGACTCTGTCATTGTCCATGTTGGTGTGAACGACCTGAGACATACCTCCCGGACTACATGAAAAGAGACCTGGAAGAGCTGTCCGATCCTGTAGCCCAGGCAGGTTTGACCCTAGCCCTGAGTAGCATCCTGCCATTGACCAGAATGATACCACAGTACAAGGACAAAATGATTGACTTCAACAATTGGCTAAGCTTCTGGTGTCATTCTAAGGGGATCCAGTATCTGTCTGCCTGTGACGACATGGTCGACAGACCACGATGCTTTGCCAGAGATGGCCTGCACCTGTCGCCCCTGGGATTCCGATTAGTGGCTTAAGGGTCTTGCCGCCCCATAGTGCCTTTTTTAGGCAAGGTTCAAATGACAAATTCACCACTGTAATAGGACCAGGCAAGCAAAAATGAGGGTAATGCTACTCAGTGCTAGCAGTCTAAATCTCAAAATGTACTCACTCAAGGCACTCCTTAAAATGGAGAACATTGATATCTGTGCAGTGACTGAGACATGGTTCAAGGCTCTAGAGAGCACCCCTTCAATTACCAGGCTCATACCGCACTTTTCGGCCATCTAACCTGGACCAGAACACCAAAGGCCGAGTTGAGTCCATATTCATTAAGGATATCCACACCTCCAGGCTAGTTGTGCAGCATAATGCATCCAAGGTTATCCAAGTGCAACTAACTCTGGGCAAAACTGCAATCCAAATTGTAGCTTGCTACAGATCCCCACCATGCCCCAGGATTCCCACTCCTCATTGCTTGACATACTGGAAAATATTAGGGTTCAAACAAACACCCTAATAATGGGCGATTTCACTCATGTACCAACTTCTTCACTCAACTCATTCTGGAATTCATAAATTCCAATGCCCTGGATCAACTTATCCACACACCCACCAGGAGCAACAGTATCCTAGACCTAGTCATTACCAACATGAGTGACCGGTGTTCCACACCTGAAGTCAACTCCTCGTTGGTCAGATCCGACCAATCACCCTAGATATCTGCATCCCACCCCCACCCACCATTAAGGAAACAATGGTAAAAAATTTCTCCAAAGCCAACTTCATACTTAAGACAGAGGTGGCGAACTTGATGACACCCATGCAGATGGACAATACAGTTGCGACTGTTGAATCCTACACAAATGCACTCTATAAGCACTTACACGAGTGCATGGATCATGCTATCTCAAACAGAACCAAGACGTTATCCTCCAAAAAAAGGAAGCCAGTCTGGTGGTCCCCTGCCAAAAACAAGCTCTGCAACAAAATGAAGAAACTGTTGCAAAAGAGATTAAAATCCCATGAGTGGAGGAGCTCCCTGGTCAGTCTCAGTAAGAAGCTGAGATCCCTTATAAGATCCTCCAAAGCTAGCTACAAAAACAAAATCCTCACTGATTCTAAGGGTAACCACAAAGCATTCTATAGCTATGTCAAGAATCTCAATGGCAACACCCAGATATGCTGTGAGTTACAGCACAATGGCGTGAAAATTACAGAACCAACTGATATTGCCAACATCCTGGCAGATTAGGTTCAGTGCTAACTTTACCCCCCCCTCACCCCCTAAAGGGCCCATTTCTATACAGGAAGAATGCAGAGTCCCTGTAATCACATCTATGCAGGTAAAAGCTGCACTCTCTAAAACCAAAAGCTCAGCATCCATGAAACCGGACAACATCCCAGGCTGCGTTTTACACGAACTTAAGAACGAACTGACTCCCCATCTAAGCACCATGTTCAGTCATAGTCTCACATCAGGCTTTGTGCCCTCTAAGTGGCACACAGCAACAGTTATCCCACTCCACAAAGTGGGAGCCACCACTGCCTGACGAGCCTGGTCTGCAAGGCCATGGAACGTATCATCACGGAACTCATAAACAAAGACATTGGTAACCTCCAAACTCTGGACCCCACCCAGTTTGGGTTTGTGAAAGGCAGATCATGCCGTCTGAACCTGATCGACTTCTTTGAGGCAGTCACCAAAGCCGTAGACGAGGGTAAGGTGGTTCACACAGCCTATCTTGACCTCACCAAGGCTTTTGACACCATCCCGCATTCTGGAATTATAGCTGAACTCACTAAACTAGGTATAAATCCCTATGTCACAAGATGGGTTGCCAATTGGCTCACTGACAGAACCCACATTGTAAAAGTTGCAGACTCCAAATCTGATTTCAAACCAGTGACAAGTGGAGTACCACAGGGTTCAGTCCTGGGACCTCTCCTGTTTGGTATTTACTTCTCTGAAGTACAGGCTAACACAGAAGGCCTCTAGCTAACGAAGTTCGCAGATGACTGCAAATTAGGAGCCATAGTCAAGTCCCCAAATGATGTGTACATCCCACAGAAGGGCCTCACTGAGACAGATGCCTGATGTCAGAGGCTTGGCCTCAAGCTCAATGCCAAAAAGTGCATTGTCATCCCCTTTGGTAAAAACTCTGTACCCATAAACTACCACATAAACGGCAGTCTACTTTAATGCCGAATGTGTGATGAGACCTTGGGACCCAGGAGGACAGTAGTCTGTCCTTTTGATAATCACATTGTCACAATAGTCAAGAAATCCTTCTATGTGGCACACACCATCACAAATGGATTCTCATCCAGGAAAAAAGAGGTCATTGCTCCCCTCTACTCAGCACTCATTAGACCCATTATAGAGTACGACGCTCCTTTTAGAATGTACCTCACAAGACATCTGTAGCAGCTGGAAAGGCCACAGAAGTACCTCACAAAGAGGATTACTGGCCTCCAACAGATGCCTTACACTGACAGTCTCAAAAAACTCCAGCTTAACTCTGTAGCATATCGCCTACTCCGATCTCTGCCTAACATATAAAGCTATGTTAAACCCAGAGCTGTTGGACATGCTACACCTAAAGAAATCCCAATCCCTCCAAGCTACACGCTCTAGGGACCTAAACCTTGTCACCACAATAAACAGGACATGCTGGAGGGATAGATTCCTGTCCCAGAGACTTCCTATACTGTGGAACAAGCTACCAATCTATGTCGAGCAAAGTTCCTTATTAGCACACTTCAAGAAAAATCTTGAGTGGATGGGAAATAGGAAATACACCCCCAGGGATCACTTCTGTGGCTCTGCTCGACAGAGGCACAGGAAATTAACTTTCTTGGGTGGCATAAGCCAGGGAACCGTGTTGGTTAGGCTTACTTAGGCCCTTGTGCCGATAGTCTAGTGAACCTATGAACCTAATTACAATATTGTTTGAAATTAAATGTTTGTGTCGCAAGCTTTTTTCTCAGGTCTGTGATATCTGCGGAGTAACGTAATCGTAAGTATGTCTAGAGAAGATAAGATTCCACATAAAGGTTGCCATTTACAAGGCTGCTGTTAAACAGCTGTTTTCTTTATATTAACTCCAGAACACAAAAACTTTTAGCACAACAACTTAAGCAACAGAAAGCAGAAAGGGTTGTTGCCAAACTTAGGGAGCCTGTAACCAGAAAAATAACTAGAGATTCTATAGAAGTATTAGAGATATTTCTAAAATGTTAGGACAATCTGTACTAAGCATAGAAATGTGCAAACAAAGAAAAGGCACAAATGGAAATGTTTATGGAAGATTTAATTATGTCAGTGTTAGAGGAAGATGAGGCTCAACAATTAACACCTATTATAGGAAGAGGTGAGAAAAGTGATTGTAAAGCGTGCAAGTCTCCAGAAATAAATAATATTCATATGGAAGTTTGTTGTGAAGGGAGGAAAGTGACAAATATCTGGAAGGTTTTTGTTTAAGAATATTTAAAAGTGTGTGTGTGTGTGTGTGTGGGGGGGGGGGTTACCAGAATCATGCAAAAAAGCTATGGTGGCTATATTACCAAAGAGGGTAAAGAGTGTTTTTAGACCCAGCTTCGTATAAAGTGCTTATGTCTATACCAGCTAAGAAAAAGTCAAAATTGATAGCTACAGATCCATGTGGTTTTGTGGAGGGGAGGCAAATATTTGGCAACATTAAAAGAACGATGATCCAGAGGAATATGGCCATGGCAGCATTTCTGTTCCCTGACAGAATATTGTTAGGAGGGTTTATGAAAGCCAGGAGGCAAGAATGAAAGTGAGAGGATTCCTCTCGGAGAGTGTGTATTTTATTAAGGCAGGGTTTTCCCCTTTCATATTTGCTTTATATTGTGAGTAATTAGCAAAGGAAATAAGGGACTCTGGAATTCAAGATTATAAAACTGGTATAGTAAGAAAGGTTTTTATTTTTATTACATTATATTATTTTGTTCTTGATAAATCCAGAAAATAATATATTGGTATTGTATGAAGTATTTTAAAACTGTTTCAAGTCTTTTTCAGGATATACAGTAAATGAAGAGCAAACCAAGGCTGTGTGCACACATTAATTGGTTCAGCAATATGCATACTTATGGGGGCATGAGAAGGTGAAGTAATTAGGAGTGTGGATTAAAAAAGGCTTCTGTTATGGCAGCTAAGGATGTGTGGGAAGAGACTAAAAAGATGATACAAAAACTGAGAAACTGGAAGCTGCTATTTATGGATAGTAAGATACAAGCAATTAAAGTGTTTGTAGTGGCTTTAGTTTTATACAAAAGTCATGCATATTTTTATTTAACCATAGGAAAAGTTGCAGAACATTATTAATAAAAAGTTGAAGGAATTTATTTGGGAGAAAAATAAGACAAGGCTTAAGTGGGATACGTTGATTCTCCCCATAGAACGAAGTGGTTTAGGATTACCTGATTTAAAGGCATATTTTGGAGCTGTGCAGTTAAAGCTAGTATACATAACACAAGCAGAAGATTATGTCACAGTGGAAAGAGATGATGATGAAGCAGAGGTGGAGTCCATGAATTAAGGAGAATGTAAGATTTTGGAGCCAAGTCTTTAAGAATAAAGTACAGTTTTGTACCTACCATAAATGTAGATGTTCGAGGATCCACATTGCTGCAGTCCTAACTATTGGGGGTAGTCCGCTGTCCAGTCGGCCCGAATACCAAAGTATATGGCTGACGTCGGTCAAGGCGCATTAGACTGACGTCAGTACGTCAGGGTACTAATGCGCATGACCGACGCCATTTCTTCAGTCTTTTCTTGCCCCAGATGTCAGAAGACCCTAAAAAGACAAGGCCCAAACCAAAACACCAAAAGCCCTGCACCAAACTTATATACAATATATATATATATATATATACATATATATACAGATGTACAATAATATACAGCAAGGCACACCACCACCCCTAAACACAGAGGGGAAGGCGGAGGTAAATTGACTGCAGCAATGTGGATCCTCGAACATCTACATTTATGGTAGGTACAAAACTGTACTATGTTCTTCGTTCCACATTGCTGCAGTCCTAACTATTGGGTAGAATCCCAAAGCAGAGGTAAGGGAGGCTGGCAAATCATAAAGAAGCAGGAGCTGACAACATGCCTTGCAAAATAGCTGTGGCAAAACCAGCCCTAGACTTAGAGTAGAGAGGAAGGTGATAATGCTTAGAGAAAGTATGCACTGAACTCCAAGTAGCTGCCTCCAAAATATCCTTAGTTGCCACCCCTTAGAAATGCTGTAGAAGTGGCAGTAGCCCTAGTGGAATGAGGCCTAATCCCAGCTGGAATCTCCTTGCCATGATGGGAATAACAAAATGCAATGCAAAACCCAATCCACCTAGAAATAGTTTGTTTTGACACAGGCTTGCCCTGAACTCAAAGCAAAAGAAACAAACAACTGCTGAGACTGCCTAAAATCCTTAGTCCTGCTCAAATAATAATTGCCTGTGCACATCTAAAGTGTGCAAAATCTGTTCCCCTTTATTTTGGGGATCTGCATAAAAGTAGGCAAATGAATAGTTTGGTTTAAAGCCACACTAGAAACCACCTTAGGCATAAAAGAAGGATTAGTACGTAATGATAACCTATCCTTATGAAAAATCAAAAGGCTCAACCGCCATAAGGGCCTGTAACTCAGAAACCCTTCTTGCAGAAGTAATAGCCAACAAAAAAGCAGTCTTCCATGACAAGTATTTCAGTTCAGCAGTAGCTGCAGGCTCAAAAGGTTGTAGAGTAAGTTTCTCCAACACAAAATTGAGATCCCAAGCAGGAGTAGGAGCTACATTGGGGGTCTTATATTCTTTGCCCTCTAAGAAATTGCTTGAACAAAGGATGTGAAAACAATGGTGGGTCACAATCATAGTGAGCTGAAATTGCTGCAGCATGAATCTTAATGGAAGAGAAAGACAAACCTTTGTCCAATAACTCAGTAAGATATTGAAGAGCCACACTCAAATTAGGCTCTGAAATCTCCAAATTCTTTGCTGCAGACCAAAATAAAAATCTCTTCCATTTGTCTGCGTACACTTTCCTTGTACTAGGTCTTCTGGCTTCCATAATCACCTTTAAAACTTGTGGAGGAAGTTGAGACCTACTGTCTTTCAAAACAGAATATGCCAGGCTGTTAGATGAAGAGAGTGAAGCTTGACATTGAGCAGACGACCGTCCTTCTGAGACAACAGATGTGGAATCAAGGGTAAAGGCCATGGAGGCTTCTTTACCAGACTCCTCAGTAATGGGTACCAATACTGCCGAGGCCAATCTGGAGCTATTAAAATCATCCTTGGCTTGTCTTGTCTGACCTTTAGAAGCACCTTTGGAAGAAGAGGCAGAGGTGGAAACGCATACACATGAAGATTTGTCCAACTGAAAGAAAGAGCATCCACTTTCCAAGCTGTGTGATGAAACCTCTTTGTGCAAAACTTTGGCAGCTGGTAGTTCAGTGGAGAAGCGAACAGATCTATGTCTGGAGTTCCCCAGGACACTGTCAACATTTGAAATACATGAAGATCCAGTTTCCACGGGGATCCATGATTTGTCTGCTTAACACATCTGCTAAGGAGTTCTGTGCTCGGCAGAAACCTTGCCTGAAGAGTTAGTTGCAAGCTGAGCAGTCTCCCATAAAATCATTGCTTGCCTGCACAATGGGTAAGAATGTGTTCCCCCTTGTTTGTTGATGTACCACATGACAGTTGTGTTGTCTGTTAGAATCAACACCTGCCCTGGAAGAAGTAACTCCTTGAAAGCCATTAAAGCAAACTGGACTGCTAACATCTCCTTCATGTTGATATGTAGATGCTGTAGTCTGGCAGGCCACTTGTCTTGTATCCACTTTCCATGTAGATGAGCTTCCCAAGCAATGTCCGAGGCATCTGTCGTTAAAATCTGACTCTCCTCTGGCCGGGTCACAGAGAGTCCCTTGTTTAGGTGACATTCCTGAGCCCACCACAAAAATTCTTTTTGAAGGCAAGGTATTATTTGAATGACAGTGTCCAAATCCTGGCAGTGCTGTGTCCATACATTTTTGAGATACCATTGTAGCTTCCTCATATGCAGTTTGGCATTGGGAAGCACCAGAATACAAGATGCCATGAACCCTAATGCTTGAAGGACTGTCCTTGCAGTCAGCACGGACTGATGAGATAGTTGATGGAAGTAAAGTGATAGACTCTTTTGTTTGTCCGGGGTTAAAAGGCCATCTGGGCTGCTGTATTCAGTCTCACACCCAGAAAGCACATGTCTTGAGAGGGTACTAGACTGGACTTTATTTCGTTCACAGAATACCCTAGGCATCTTAGCACTGCTATAACATATTCCAGATGCTGTAGAAGGTCTTCCTTTTCTTGAGCCAGAATCAGGCAGTCGTCCAAGTAAGGATAGATTTGAATTCCTTGTGGCCTGAAGTAAGCTATCACTGGAGCCAGAACCTTTGTGAATACTCTGGGCAGTAGATAAGCCAAAGGGCAATGCAGAGAACTGATAATGAGAATTTCCAGCTGCAGATACTTCCTGCAACGTAGTCTTATAGGCACATGAAGGTAAGCTTCCTTGAGATCTAAAGTTACCATCCAGTGATCTTTGCCCAGCAGAGGTAAAAGCTGTTGTAACGCCAACATCTTGAACTTGGGAATGTCCAGATAAGTGTTGAGGATAGATAAATCCAAAATTGGTCTCCACGTGTTCCCCTTCTTTGGTACTAGGAACAGGCGAGAATAAAATCCTAGGCCCCTTTGTGATACAGGGACTGGCTGAATGGCCCCTATTTGGAGTAACTGAGAAATTTGCTTGTGTGCCTCTTTCCTTTGTGGAGGAGGAACGTCTGGCATGCCTTTGAAAGGAGGCAATGTATGGAAATAAAACCTGTAACCGTGGTGAATGATATCCAACACCCATCTGTCTTGAGTAATTAAATCCCAATTTTCTTTGAAAAGAGACAGTCTTCCTCCCAAAGGAGCTGCCAGACGAGAATCTACTGGCAGCTGAAAAGGCAGGTCATTGGGTCTGTTTACGAAAGGACTGACCCCTGCCCTCACCAGAAGTCTGAGCAGGTGAACTCCCTGTTCTAGGCCTAAAAGAACCTTGAGCTCTGCCCCTACCACGCCTAGACCTACCCCTAGACTGGGAATCATAAGCAGGATATGTCCATCCCTTAGTAGGCCAATTTCTACTAAACTTCGGTGGCTGCACCTGCAAGAAATCTTTAACAGTTTGCATAGACTTAGCTTTGTCCTCCATTTTCTTCAGAACTGCTTCCACAGGCGAACCAAACAACACATCAGACTGTAAAGGAGCATCCAAAATCCTTGACTTAACATGCTCAGCTAAATTCTGATCCCTCAACCAGGCATGCCAAGAACAGAACTAGTGGCAGCCACCTCGAGGAGGCCTGCACAGCATCAAAACCACATTGCAAAGAATGCTTACCCACTTGTTCAGACACATGAAGTAAATCCAGCAACTCTTTACACTCTATACCTTCCGCCAAAGCATCCACCTTAGATTTCAATTGTGAAAGGAGATAATTTTGATATTTTAGCATGTGAAATTGACAATTCAACGCCTCATGGCTAGAGTGGAAGAAGTATACACTTTCTTTCCCCACCTATCCAAAGCCCTTGCCTCTTTATCAGTGGGAACAGGATTTTTAACCACAGAGGCCTTAACACCTTTAGGCCCCTGAGAAACAGTTTCTGGGTCCAAACAAATACTTATGAGCTTGGGCACCCTATAGTACCTATCAGGTTTAACAGGAGCAGGAGGCAAAGAGTCAGGGTTCAGGGAAGCCTCTGCAAAAACATCTTCCACCACATTCAACACAGGAGGTATAGGTAAGGGCCTATGTTGTGGTAAAAATAAGAATTCCCTAAGCCTTTTCCTGGAATCAGAGTAATCTTGGCCTTCCCATTTAAAGTGTTCCCTCATGGAATGCAGAGTCTCTGAAAATGAGAAATCCTCAGGAGGAGAAGCTGTAGGTGTGGAATCATCCACATCAGAATCAGAATAAGGAGGAAAGTCCTGTAAGTCTTCCGCAGAAGACTCCAAAGCCTCTGAATACTGTTCCAAACTCTCAAACTCAGGTTCCACCCTAGGCCTCTTATCAGGAGGGGGCATAGAGCCTCTAATCATAGTAATTAAATCTTCTGCCATTTTAAGCATATGTTTCTTAGGCACAGTACCTGAAGTGCTAGGAGAAACCCCCACTGTAGCTGAACTTGGCCTACCTCTGAAAGAAGCTTTGGCAACAGTAGGAGAAGCTCTAACTGTCTTGGGAACCGAGGGAAGAACAGTTACCTGAGTAGCCCCCTCAGCCTGGCCTACCTCCTGAGAGGGCACATCCTGTAACAATAAAGTCTCTGCCTGAGACTCCAAAGAAACTCCTGGCAAAACCTCTGGCTCCACAGAGCCTTCTAAAGAACCGACGTCCGGGACTGCCGGTTCATCAACCCTAGGCTTCGCTGTTTTGTCTTTGCGCTTTTTAGGCGGGCGGCGCCGGAGCATCCGACGGCATTTTGTAATTACAACGCTTCCCAAACACTAACCTGGCACAGTCTAACCTTCTCTTAATAGTGCGTTTTAAATCTAGCACAAGAGCGGCAACCAACAATGCTCAGGCCCTAAACAAGGTATACACAGAGTATGGTAATCCCTATGAGGTATCTGTTTCCCACAAGAAATACAGTTATTCACTTTTTCTGACATCCGGTTAAATACTGAGGCAAGAAAAACCAAAATGCTCCAACTTTGATTCGGTCTGAAACTCCGACTTGAATATTTCAGAACGCCAACCTGCACTCGCAAGAACTGCTTCTGCATCGGACCATGCGGCAAAAAAGACTGAAGAAATGGCGTCGGTCATGCGCATTAGTACCCTGACGTACTGGCGTCAGTCTAATGCGCCTTGACCCGACTGGACAGCGGACTACCCCCAATAGTTAGGACTGCAGCAATGTGGAACGAAGAACATCAACAGTAGTACAGAATATTATATTCATGAAGTATCAGGAAAGTATTCCAAGAACTGAGGCAACGGGAATGACAAAAGGAGATTTTATCAAGAGGGCTAAATGTAAGTAGGGGTTTAGAAAGCAGGCAAAGGGAGGCTCATATTTATTGGAGAAAATTAGCAAAGGAACCAATATGTTATGAACAAATAACTTGAGAGATGAGAGTAATACAGTGGGGGTGAAGCTAAGCAGAAACTTGAACTGCAGGTTAGAGATCATCTTTCCTACCAGAGACTAATAACAAGAGTATGAGCAGAGAAAGGAACACAGGATTAAGTGAAAAATGAGCTGTGGTAATGTTTTTAGTTGAGTTGAGACTAGAAGTTGCTGTTAGAAAAGAGATAATTAGTAGGGCATATGAGATATTGCATGATAACTGTAATAGTTCGTGGATTTTTTATTGTCTATTACTAAGCTAACTGCCCTTATGAGCCATTTTAAGCCTAGCCAGTTATCCCTTGTGAGACTCAAACCCTGCACCTTGTGTTTGTAAGACAAACACCTTAACCATTAGGCCACCCTCCCAACCTTCAATTTGAGGAGGCTAGAAATGATTGGGAAGAGAGAATGGAAAGCCAAAATACAAATGAACAATGAGAGGGCATCTGTACAGCTCCCAGGTTTGCAACAAAGTCCTGACATTTTGGGATTTTTACTCAAAAGTATTTTTCCTCGGGTAGATAAATGCTGGAGGTGTAATGGGAAAGAAAGGGGTAATTGGAAACATGTTTTTTGGGACTGTAACAAGTTGGCAGATTTAAAAAAACTGTCTACAGAATCCTTTGTCAGTAATATAGGAGGAGTAGATGGTTGTAACTAAAAGTAAATTATTAATTTCAGCTGGGATATAGGATCTGAACTGCCCATGCACAGTAATGCCTTAGGACGTTTAATACTATTGATTGCAAAAAAAAAAGCAATAACTAGAAAATGGAAATCAAAATCTAAACCAGCTGTAACTGAAATACTGAGTATTGTAAAGGAAATAAAAGATCTGGAGGGAGGATCTTTAGAAAAGTGAAGGAGCAAATTATATAGAAATAAATGGAATTTGTGGAAACTATGCATGCAGAATAGTGTTCAGGAGGAGGAGTGAAGTTTAAGGGATGTAAGGAATTGAAAAATGAATGCTATGGTTATAAAATTGTTAAAATGTATACTACATAAAAGTAACTAAAGAAATGTTAGTAAGGTTTGCTTTCTATAGCTGTATATCTGTATCACTTTTTAAAAATGTAATGTTTAATAAATATATTTTTAAATTGTACCGTTTGCAGTTTTTTATTTAATTGTTTTGTATGGAGAAACCACCATGTTTCATTTGTGAATACCGTGCTGCATTTAATTAAAAAAAAGTAATTTGTGGACTCAGAGCCTGCATGACTTCCTTAACTATAAACTTGATGGTTTTAACAGAAGTGCACCCACCTCTCCTGGCGAAGAGCCTTCCATGAATACCCAGGAACCAATAAAAAAAGGAGGAATGAAAATACTGTAAAATGGAAACACAAAAGAAACTTGTGGCTTAAACTGGCAGGGAGCAAGTGGCTGTAGTGACCTCATCAGTCTCACTGAGGCCTGAAAACTTTAGATCATAAGAGACAATTCTTTGTCCTCCTGCTCCTCCTCTGAACACAAAGCCTATTTCAACTGTACTACCACCCTGTCTAGACCACTTCTGAGCCAAACAGAGGGACTTCATCCTGTATGGTGACTGATCATTGTTCTGATGAAGTGAAGGAGTAATTTAGGCTGGATATTGGTTTCCAGGTTCCCAGAACAGACATATGTCTCCCACCAGGAAATTATATTTATTTCATCGTGAGGGATTCTGGTATGCCCATTGGTTATCCTGGTTTCTTGGTAAACACTTTCCTACGAAGAACCTCCATCTGCTTTCTTTCAATGACTGACTTAGGCCTCGTATACCATTGACTGTAGAAATTTTGCTGAGGTAAATTGGTTGCTTGGTATAGTTAAATCCTTAAACAGTATTCACCTTTGGCATAGAGGGCATAGAACCCAGACTGTGACTCCAGTTTGATTAGTGGCCCAAGTACCTGTTGGGGATAACATGAGGGACAAGATTTGGTCTGCCATCCTTTCTCTGTTTTTTTTTAATTTCTCTCCTGTAATGCCTCTGAATTGACTATTCCTCCAGTGCCTGCTCTTCTGTGGATCCTCCAGTTACTCCTTATCAGGTACTGCTGGACACAACTCTTCAGCAGGTGGGCTGTCTGACTTCTGTGGGAGATGACATCTGTGGTAGATCAATTGTAGCCTTTAGGAGCAAGGGATCCAGTTAGTGAGTCACATACACAGAGCCAGGAGCTATCATGCATATAGTGGCAGGCCAGAATCCCTAACATTGAGTAGCTAGTGCTGTGGTGGCATCACTGTCCCCTGTAATTTGAGGCGATGACCTGCGAGTCCTCATGTCTCCACCAGAGGATGCACAGGCATCAGTTTTCACCAAGACCCTTTCCCTGAGATAGGAGACCTAACATCTGACCACTTCATCCTATCCCTTTGACCACTGTGGGGAGCATAATTACTCATCTAACTCTGATTGACTTTAAGGTAGGAAAGCACAGCATAAAGTGATAGCAATCTCTCCTTTGATAACCACATGGCCAAAGTGGTTAGAAAAACATTTTATATAGCCCACCTAATCATGAAGGGATTCACATCTAGATCAGGGGAGGTCATCGTGCCTCTTTACTCATCCCTCATCAGGCCCATAATTGAGTACAATGCCCTTTTTGGGATGTACCTTACCAGACACCTGCAGCAAGTGGAAAGACCCCAAAAGTACCTCCCCAAGAGGATCAAAGGGCTCAAACAGATGCCATATGCTGCCCGGTTAAAGAAACTCCATCTCTACTCAGTGGCATACCGCCTGTTCAGAGGCGATCTGTGCCTGACAAGCCATGTCCAACCCAGAATTAATGGACATGCTGCACCTCAGAAAATCCAAATCCCATCGAGCTACGCGCTCGAGAGACTTGAACCTCAGCACTGAAATAAATAGGACATGCTGGAGGGACAGATTCATAACCCAGAGGCTCCCTTCACTCTGGAATAAAATCCCAGTCCAGGTTAGGCAGAGTCCCTCATTGACTCTATTCAAGAGGAATCTTGATGAGTGGATGGGAGATCGTAGGTTTACCCTGGGTATCACTTCTGTGTCACTGTTAGACAGAGGCACAGTATACTAACCTCGAAAAAGGGCATAGCAAAATAAATTTAAAATGGGTGGCGAAAGCCAAACACATTCTGGCTAGGCTTATAAATGCCCTAGGGCAAATAGCCTAGTATGAACCTATGAACCTATAAAGTATGGATATGATGAAGATGCCTGCAGCAGACGTGCAATGGAAGGGTCCATTGTAAGCAGTACACTTGGCTAAGAGTTCAACTCTTGCTAGATAAGGGACATCTATAGGACCACTCCTGTTGATAACAGCTTCTTGTTTAGGCTTCCCTCTCAGGAAATCTTCAAGAAACTGGAAAAGAAGGGGAAAGCCATGGAGTCTGTTAAGCATTTATTTCACCTAATTATTGTGGAATATAATAGAATACTGTGCAGTAGTGTATCTTTTATAAGAATCAGTGCAAGGCTAACCATTTTAAACAGAAGAGGGACTGTGTGAGAAAGCAACCATGGAGAGAATTCAGAGGTGGGACAGGTAGCAAGGTAAGGAGATTGAAGTAAATGTATTCCTTCATGTGATGGCAGCGTACATTGTTGACTATACATACACTGTCTCCCTTTCTGTCTTCTACTTTAATCTACCCTTTCTCATTTTGCCTTACATCTTGCAAAGGAGGATTAACTACTCCAAATCAAATTGGTTCAACATAACCTCAGACAAATGGGTAAGGGAGTGTGATGTCCCCCTCTCTGGGCCAGTAATCAAGTAGCCTGAATCCTCACCACTGACACTGGAGAGAGACTTGGATACACCCAATATTTCCAGATGCAGACCTCTGCATCAAGCACAATTTCCTGTAAGAGCACATAGGTTTCCATCTGTCTTTCCACAGGTCCCCATTAAGCTTCTCACTGACACAGCTGCAGAGTTAAGGCCTCAGTCAAGTGTGCAAGCCAAGTCCTCCCTCTGTGAGACCAGTGCTTCGTTCCCGTGCTCCAAGTAGCTGACACACACCTTCTTTCTGAGATATGATTTGTGCATGTGTGCACATGCACACACACACGCGCACACACACACACACACACACACACACACACACACACACACACACACACACACACACACACACACACACACACACACCTGGGGAAGGCTGGCACAGATTTACTAGCTGTATCCCCTTATGCCCAGACTGTAAGGTACACCACAGACACTCCCAAGCCAGCTACTCTAACACTCTTACAAGGGTACCCAGATGTTCTTCGCGTTTCACTGTGGCAGTCATTACATTTGGGTAATCCTGCTGACAGGTTGCCCTCAGCCGGCCTGAATTCCAAAGTCTTGGGTCCTGCGTTGGTTGCTGTCGCCCCTTCCCTGATGTCAGGTCGTCAGGGGTATAAAAGAAGCAGCCGACGCCATTTTCTTCTGTATTTCTTGCCTCGCGGTGCCTGAAGCAGAAGCAGTTCCCAAGTGCCGGTCAGCCAACTCCTGAAATTTTCGTGTTTGAGTTTCAGAACCAAAGTCTTCAATAAAGCTAAGTACCCCGTTGGGGAAACTTTTTTTCTTGCTCCAGACCATTGTCAGAAAAAGTTAATAATTGTATTACTTGTGGAAAGCAAATACCTCATAAGGATTTTCATTCTTACTGTATTCCTTGCCTAGGCCCTGATCACAACGTTTCTGGTTGTCGGTTTTGTGCTAGATTTAACCAACGCACTATTAAGCGTTGGCATAATTTTGCTTTAAAGTATTTTGGTAGCCGGTTTAATTATCTTAAAATGTCGTCTGATAGCCATCCGACTACCGGAGTTTACAAAAAACGCAAACAAAAGGATAGAGAAAAACAACCGAGGCCCAAAACCGATGACGAAGCATCTCCTAAGCCAGTTGCTGATTCGCCAGTTCTCGGTGAGGTGCTTTCACAGCCCCTGACACCTGCTACTTTAGAGTCGCAGGCCGCTATCAACTCCCACGTGGAGTTGGCCATGCCGCTGGATACTCAAAGTATTGGAGCCTCGGACGCTAATCCCTCAGATGGGTCCAGAGCCGCTGAGCAGGTACCGGCTTCTGAGGGTGTATTCAGACCACAACATCTTTACATTAAAACAACTTCAGCTTCAAAGACAAAGACTAAAGCAGCTTCTAAAGCAAAGAAACAAACTCATGAGCCACGTGTACAGGCCTCTAGGCCCAAAAAACAGATGATCAAGATGGCCGAAGACCTGATTACCTTGATCAGGGGTTCCCATCCACCTCTTGATAAGAGGCCTAGGCAAGACACTTGACAATGAATCTTCAGATCAGGTTTCTGTTTCTTCTGATTCCTCTTCTGATCAGGGATATTCTTTACCCCCCCATTGAGGATTCTGATGCTGAAGAATCTATACCTTCAGCATCCCCTCCTGAGGATTATTCCTTTGGGGAAAACTTGCATACCACGAGGAAGCATTTTCACTGGGAAAGCCAAGATTTTTCAGAATCTAAAAAGAGGCTCAGGGATTTCCTTTCACTATCACAGCACAGGCCTCTAGCCATTCCCCCTGTGTTAGACATTGTAGATGATGTGTTTTCGGAGTCTAGTTTGACCCCTGACTCCTTACCTCCAGCTCCTGTTAAGCCTGACAGATATTACAGGGTTCCTGACTCACACAAATTTCTTTTTAAAAACCCTGCTGCTGTCCCAGAAACTATTTCACAGGGTCCCAAAGGAGTTAAGGCCTGTACAGCAAAAAACCCAACCCCCTCTGACAGAGATTCAAGGGCACTGGATAGATGGGGGAAAAAAGGTTTACACGTCTGCAACTTTGGCTGTAAGGGCCTTAAACTGTCAGTTTCATATGCTCAAGTATCAGCAACATCTCCTGGAATTGCTTAAACAGAAAATTGTTAAATTCTGAATGTGCTGAAAACAGGGAAATTTAGGATTTATTGCATGCAGCTGAACAAGTTGGAAAGCATACTTTGCAATGTGGTTTTGATTCTTTGGAGGCCTCCTGCAGGGCCGCAGTTATGGGTTCAGTAATTAGGAGGCATACTTGGTTAAAGGAACAAAATCTGCCTGATCATGTTAAAGTTAAGTTACTAGATGCACCTTTACAGCATGATACTTTGTTTGGTGTTGAGGCAGAAGAGGTGTTAAAGAAAATTGAAGACAAAGCTAAATCTATGCAAACTGTTAAAGATTTTTTACAAGTACAGCCACCTAGGTTTAGTATACACTGGCCTACAAAAAACTGGTCCTTTCCTATGTCAGACAGACCTCTGAGGCAGATCCAGACAACCAAGGGGCAGATCCCAGGCGCAAGGTTCTTATAGGTCAAAACAATGGGGTGCTTCAACCTCCAAAGCTGGAGAAGATAAAGCACAAACATACAGAAAGCAGTCCCAATGACTTTCCCTACCTGCACCAAGCACTTATCTTCTGGCAGCACCCTTAGGGGGAAAATTAGCACTTTTACTCAAAATTGGCACATTATAACCCAGGACAAGTGGGTTCTAAATATAGTGTCACAAGGCTACAAATTCCATTTCCATACTCTACCAAAGGCAAACGGCTGGTCAGATCTGCCAAAAAATCAATGGGCAGAGGCACAAAAACAAGATGTTCATTGTGTTACCCTGCTGCAGTCATCACACTTGGGTTATCCTGCCGTCAGGCGGTCCTGCAGTCGGCCCGAATTCCAAAGTCTTGGTCCGGCGTCGGTTGCTGTCGCTTCTTCCCTGATGTCAGTGCGCCAGGGGTATATGAGAGGCATCCGACGCCATTTTCTTCAGTCTTTCTTGCCACGCGGTGCCCGAAGCAGAAGCAGTTCGCAAGTGTGCCGGTCGGCCGACACCTGAGATTTTCAAATCGAATTTCAGTCCGAAGTCTTCAAAGCTAAGTACCCCGTTGGGGAACCTTTTCTTGCCTCAGTCCGATGTCAGAAAAAGTTAACAATTGCATTTCTTGTGGGAAGCAAATACCTCATAAGGACTTTCATTCTTACTGTATACCTTGCCTAGGCCCAGACCACGACATCACTGGTTGTCGATTTTGTGCTAAGTTCAGTAAGCGAACTATAAAGCGACGCTTTGATTTCGCACGACACTACTTCAGTAGGAAATTTAATTACACTATGCCATCGGAGCAACCGACTACCGGCGTGCATAAAAAACGCAAAGATAAAGACAGGCAGCTTAGATCCAAGCCAGACTCCGAGGCCTCGGCTGGGCTGATCGCCAGTTCTCCGGTTTTCAGTGAGGCACCTACGCAGCCCCTGACAACCGCAGAATTGGAACCCCAGACCACTTTGGATTCTCAAGCAGAGAGTTCTAGGCCGACGCAGCCATTTTCTTTAGGCCCTACCGACAACATTGCAGAAGGAGAAGCCGGTGCTGCGGAAACACCTTCGGTTACAGAAGGTGTCTTTAGACTGACTACTCTCACCATAAAATCTTATGCTAAGCTCAAGACTCCTCTAAAACCAAAAAAGACTGCATCAGTCTCCAGTTCAAGGCCCCATGCCTAAGAAACAGATGCTTAAAATGGCGGAAGATTTGATTTCTTTAATCAGGGGTTCCCAACCCCCCCCCCCCCCCCCCCACAGACAAAAGGCCTAGACAAGAGGAGGATTATGCCTCCTCTGATCAAGTGTCTATTTCCTCAGGCTTCTCTGAGGAACAGGATTACTCCTTTCCCCCTTATGAAGATTCTGATGCTGAAGATTCCATTCCCTCAGCTTCTCCCCCTGAAGACTATTCCTTTGGGGAAACCTTACATACCATGAGGGAACATTTCCACTGGGAAGGTCAGGACTACTCTGACTCAAAGAAAAGGCTCCGAGAGTTCTTTTTATTCCCCCAGCACAGACCACTTGCTGTCCCTCCAGTTTTAGACATTGTGGATGATGTTTACTTAGAATCCAGTCTAAATCCAGATTCTCTGCCTCCTGCTCCAGCCAAACCAGATAGATATTATAGAGTGCCCGACAAATTCCTTTACAAAAGCCCTGTTGCTGACCCAGAGACGATCTCCCAGGGTCCCAAAGGGGCTAAGGCTTCTATGGCTAAAAATCCTGTACCCTCTGAAAGGGACTCCAGAGCACTAGATAGGTGGGGGAAGAAGGTTTACACCTGAGCTACTCTAGCTATGAGAGCACTAAATTGTCAATTTCACATGTTGAAATACCAGCAATTCCTAATGTCTCAAATAAAACAAAAGATGAGCATGCACCCTCAACAGTCTGAATTCAAAGAAATGCAGGATCTGCTGCATGCAGCTAAACAGGTGGGCAAACATACTTTACAATGTGGATTTGATTCCTTGGAAGCTTCCTGTAGAGCAGCTGTTACTGGGTCTGTTATACCTAGGCATGCTTGGTTAAAGGAACAAACTCTGCCTGATCATGTTAAAGCAAAGTTACTAGATGCACCCTTACAGCAGGATGTCTTATTTGGGGTTAAACCAGAAGAGGTTTTAAAGAAAATGGAGGATAAGGCAAAATCTATGCAGACGGTCAAAGATTTCTTACAGGTACAACCCCATGCTTCAGCAGAAATTGGCCAGCAAAAAATTGGTCCTTTCTAGCTTCGGACAGACCACAGAGGGGTAAATACAGACGCCGACGAAGCAGAGGACAAGCACAAATCCCTTACAAACCTCACCAATGGGGCACTGCAGCACAGAAGGGAGGAGAAGACAGGTCCCAAACTACTAGAAGACAAACACAATGACTTAAACCTCAAACTGCCAAGCAAAAAACTCTTGGCAGCTCCCTTGGGAGGAAGATTAGCATTTTTTATAGACAACTGGTGCATCGTCACAAAGGACAAATGGGTCCTAGACATTATCTCACAAGGATACATATTCCATTTCCACACCTTGCCAAGGATAAAATGAATGCCAAACTTGCCACAAAATCAATGGGCAGAGGCACAAAAACAAATTACAGCTCTCATGGACATGAGAGACATTCAACTGGAACCTACACAGGAGCAAGGCCAAGGATTTTACTCGAGGCTCTTTCTAGTCCCCAGAAAGGGCAGTGCTTGGAGACCCATTCTGGACCTTTCAATTCTAAACACCTTCTAAGTACCCAAATTCAAGATGCTAACACTACAGCAGCTTCTTCCCATGTTGGGCAAGAAAGCTTGGCTAGTAACATTGAACCTCAAGGAGGCATACCTGCATGTCCCTATCAGACAAAATTGCAGAAGATACCTCAGTTTCATTGCAGGTTCAACCCATTACCAATTCTCTGCACTGCCCTTTGGCTTATCTACTGCACCCAGGGTTTTCACAAAATGCCTGGCACCAGTAATTGCATACTGCAGACAAAGAGGAATTCAAATATACCCATACCTGGACGACTGCCTCATCCAAGCAGAAAGCAAGGACATTCTCTTACAACATCTGACTTTTGTAAAACACCTTCTAAGTTGTCTAGGGTACACAGTAAATGAAAAGAAATCAAAATTAGTACCCTCACAAAATATGACATTCCTAGGTGCCAGCTTGAATACAACGGCCCATATGGCTTATCTGACGCCAGACAAACAACTGCAACTAACTCAATACTTCAAAATAATGGCAACAAAGACCCAACTCCCTGCAAGAAAAATTCTGCAGGCCTTGGGCTTCATGGCATCTTGCATACTACTAATACCATTTGCAAAACTGCATATGAGGAAATTACAATGGTACCTGAAAAGCGTATGGTCTCAACACAGCCACAGCTTGGAAACAATGATACCTCTCATTCCCTGCCTTCAACAGGAGTTTCTATGGTGGTCACAGTCATGTCACCTCAACAAGGGTCAGCCTTTCACCTTACCCCAGCCATGCAAACTATGACAACAAATGCATCGGACTATGCCTGGGGGCACACATGGCAGGACGGTGCGTTCAAGGCATATGGACTGCAGATCAAAGGAATTTGCACATCAATCAAAAAGAAATGCTAGCTGTACAGAATGCTCTGACAGCCTTCAAGGACCTCTTACATCCAGGACAGCTTATAATAAGGACAGACAACACCACAGTAATGTGGTACATAAACAAGTGGGTACACACTCCTACCCTCTATGCAGGCAAGCAATGGCCTTGTGGAACACAGCACTGGCTTACCAAGTTCAATTACAAGCTCAAGTCCTGCCAGGAAAAAAGAACACATTAGCAGACGACCTAAGCAGAAACATCATGGATCCCCACGAGTGGAAACTGGATCCACAAGTATTTGCAATGATAACTCAAAAATGGGGGCGCCCAGACATAGACCTGTTTGCGAACCCCAAAAACCATCAGCTTTCAAAATTTTGCACAAGGACATTTCACCATCAAGCTTGGAAAGTGGACGCACTCTCATTCAGTTGGAAAATGCTGACAGTATATGCCTTTCCTCCATTGCCCCTTCTCACAAAGGTGCTGCTGAAAGTCAGGATGGGGAGACCTCAAATGACACGCATTGCCCCGGACTGGCCACGCCAGCACTGGTACCCACTACTAAGGAACATGGCCCAGGGCCCACCATGGATTTTACCACAAATTCCTCATCTACTCACACAGCAAGGCAGTCAGATTCTACACAGCCAGCTCAAAACCTTAAATTTGGCTGCATGGCACATCACCTAAGCAACCAGCCAGCCCCTCTTTCACAAGCTGTTATGGATGTCATTCTGGAGGCCAGGAAGCCCAGCACCAGGAAAGCCTACTTAGACAAATGGAAAAGATTTTGCATCTGGAACCAAGCTAAAAGCCAAAATACCCTTCATCCGGACATGCCTCAGATTCTGCAATATTTAACTGAGATGTTACACAAAGGACTTTCTTTTTCATCTATTAAAATCCACGCCTCAGCTATTTCAGCTCACTACAACAGGGATCCTCCCTTATTTTCACATCCACTTCTTAGGCAGTATCTCAGAGGGGCAAAAAAACATTAGACCTCCCAGGAGAGCACTAACACCAACTTGGGACCTACATTTTGTTCTGGAAAAACTTGTGCTGCCTCCTTTTGAGCCAGCTTTCTCAGCTGATTTAAAGTTTATATCATGGAAGACTGCCCTGCTGCTAGCAATTACATCAGCCGGAAGAGTCTCAGAGCTACAGGCGCTAATGGCAGTAGAGCCTTTCCTCATTTTTCTTCAAGACATAGTTTCTCTATGAACTAACCCCTCCTTTATGCCAAAGGTGGTATCCAGGGTGGCACTAAATCAAACCATCCACTTACCCACCTTCTTTCCAAATCCACAGAACAAAGGAGAAAGACTCCTGCATTCCTTGGACATACACAGGCAACTACATTACTACTTGGATAAAACTAAGGCTTTCATAAAATCTGACAAACTTTTTGTATCCTATGCCACAGCATCGCAAGGAAAGGCTATCTCAAAACAGACCATTTCCAAATGGATAGGGCATTGCATACGTTTTTGCTACACCCATCATGGAAAACCAGTTCCTGCTAGCATAAGGCCCCACTCCACCAGGGCCGCAGCTACATCTACAGCCTTCCTCAGGGAGGTGCCAACCAAGGATATTCTGGAAGCTGCAACTTGGAGTTCAGTACACACCTTCACCAAACACTATCACTTACCACTTTAAGACTAGAGCTGGCTTCGCCACTGCAGTTTTGCAGGGCCTTCTAGCCCCCTCTAACCCTGTTTGACTCCACCTCCCATCCTTAGCTTTGGGATTCTACCCAAGTGTGATGACTGCAGCAGGGTAACACGATGAACATAGTAGAGTTTTGTATCTACCATAAATGTAGATATTCGAGTTTGCACCCTGCTACATATAGCTGGAGGGATGTTTTGTTTGTGCTAAGTTTTTATTATTGGTACTACCTACCGACCATCTTTTGGGGGGCACCTGACATCTGGGGCAAGAAAAACTGAAGAAAATGGCGTTGGATGCCTCTTGTATACCCCTGGCGTACTGACGTCAGGGAAGAAGCGACAGCAACCGACACCGGACCAAGACTTTGGAATTCGGGCCAACTGCGGGACCGCCTGACAGCAGGATAACCCAAGTGTGATGACTGCAGCAGGGTATACACTCTAACATCTACATTTATGGTAGGTACAAAACTGTACTTTTCATCCCTCATGGACATGGGGGCCATTCAGCAAGTACCAGCGCAAGAGCGGGGGAAAGGATTTTACTCAAGACTGTTCTTGGTACCCAGAAAGGACAAGGCCTGGAGGCTGATACTGGACCTATCTATTTTGAACACATTCCTGGATATTCCACAATTCAAAATGTTGACTTTGCAGCAGCTTCTGCCCATGCTGGGCAAGAATGCTTGGCTCGTGACTTTAGACCTAAAAAGAGGCATATCTCCATGTTCCAATCAGACAATTGTGCAGAAGATACCTCCGATTCAAGGCTGGTTCAATGCATTACCAATTCTCTGCACTGCCCTTTGGCTTATCTACTGCGCCCTGGGTCTTTACAAAATGCCTGGCACCAGTAATTGCATTCTGCAGACAAAAGGGAATACAAATATATCCTTCCTTGGATGACTGTCTAATTCAAGCAGAGAACAGGGACATTCTTCTTCAACATCTGACATTTGTGAAGACTTCTAACATGCCTAGGGTACACAGTCAACGAAAAGAAATCAAAACTAGTACTCTCTCAAGAGAGATAACATTCCTGGGTGCAAGCTTGAATACAACTGCCCAGATGGTTTATCTCACGCCAGACAAACAAAGGCAACTGATTACCAATTTCACAATGTTGGCAACAAAGGTCCAATTATCTACAAGAAAAATTATGCAGGCTTTGGGTTTCATGGCATCCTGCATCCTACTAATTCCATATGCAAGACTGCATAAGAGGAATCTTCAGTGGTACCTAAAAAGTATTTGGACTCAACATTGCCACAGCCTGGAAACAATGATTACTCTCATTCCCTGCCTGCAACAGGAGTTTCGATGGTGGGCAAAGCCTTGTCACCAGAACAAGGGACAGCCATTCACATTACCCCCAGCCAGGCAGACACTAACAACGGATGCATCAGATTATGCCTGGGGGGCCCACATGGCAGGAAGATGCATTCAGGGCACATGGACCGCAAACCAAATGCATCTACATATCAGTCAAAAAGAGATGCTAGCTGTTCAAAATGCCCTGACAGCCTTCAAGGACCTACTTCATCTGGGACAACTACTGATAAAGACAGACAACACCACGGTCATGTGGTATATAAACAAGCAGGGGGCACACATTCTTACCCCCCTTTGCAGACTAGCCATGGCATTGTGGGACACAGCTTTGACTTACCAAGTACATTTGCAGGCACAATTCCTGCCAGGAAAGGAAAATACTCTGGCAGACGAACTAAGCAGAAACCTCATGGATCCCCACGAGTGGCAGCTGGAACCACAAGTCTTCGGCATGATAACAAAGAAATGGGGATGCCCGGACATAGATCTATTTGCCTCCCCTCACAACTACCAACTAAAAAGATTCTGCACAAGGACTTATCACAGACAAGCATGGAAAGTGGATGCCCTATCTTTCAGCTGGACAAACCTATCAGTATATGCCTTTCCTCCACTGCCTCTCCTCCCCAGGGTACTCCTAAAGGTCAGACAGGAGAAGCCAAAGATGATACTGATTGCCCCAGACTGGCTCCGCCAGTACTGGTATGCAATCCTAAGGAACTTGTCTCTATGCCCAGCTTGGACCTTACCTCAATTACCTCCTCTACTGTCCCAGCAAAACAATCAGATCCTGCACAGCCAACTCAGGACATTAAACCTGGCAGCATGGCGGGTAATGTAGACATACAAAACACACCTCTCAGTAAAGCTGTGATGGATGTCATTCTGGAAGCCAGAAGGCCTAGTACTAGAAAATCTTATGCTGGAAAATGGAAGAGATTCTGTGCTTGGAACTAGGCACAAAGAACTGATACAACTGTACCAAATATTCCTCAGATTTTGCAATACTTAACTGAGATGCTGGACAAAGGCCTATCCTTTTTATCAAGTAAAGTTCATGCCTCTGCCATTTTGGCTCATTACAATACAGAGCCACCATTTTTTTCTCATCCTTTATTAAAGCAGTACCTCAGAGGAGCCAAAAATGTAAGGCCTCCAAGGAGATCACCAATACCTGCATGGGACCTCAACTATGTCTTGGAAAAGCTTACCCTGCCTCCTTTTGAGCCAGCTGCTACTGTTGATGTAAAGTTTTTATCTTGGAAAACAGCTCTGCTCCTTGCAATTACTTCTGCAAGACAAGGTTTCAGAGCTACAGGCGCTCATGGCTGTGAAACCTTTTACGTGTACATTTCTTTTTCTGTGCAGCAGGGCACATTGTTGGTACATTTTTAACACAAGCAGCTTTACAAATGAATTTTTTCAACGCAAGCATCTGTACAAATCATGTTGATATACAAATGACATAATTCTTTGCAAAATTCCAGCTAGCTGTGCTGGCATATGTTACACATCCACTGCCCTACTTCTCCTGGCATAGCTGGCAATAGATCACATTTTCACAGGGAGATTACTTCCTTGGGCTTTGTGGTTTGAGTTAAAAGCCTTTCCTCCCCTCCTGTGAATGCCTTCCACCCTTCTAGACCAGGTAGCAAGGGTGCCATCAGTGCTGCCTTAAATTTTGCAATGTTAAGTCATAGAAAGGGTCCATTGGAAGAGAAGGAAAAGCTGCTTTTCATTTTAAGGTGTTTTTAGTCCTAAAAATGGGTCTTAGAAACCTTTCCTAAATGTGTTCATGATGAACAAATTGTATAGATGGACCACATTCAAGATGCTTGTTTTTCATGTAGTTATGCTGCTTTTTGTGATAAGTCTCCTCTGTTGGCAAAAAATTGATAAAGCTCTGAGTTTGGACCAGGAAGTCTGCATTTGTCTAGTGACCCTGGGCTGAAGGATTTGGCTTGAGGAAGGTGGGAAAGGACTACCAGTTGGCTCACCCACCTTGATAGAGGGGGCTGTAGCTAGTTTCCTCTCTCTTGGAGTAGACAACTTCACTTACACTCATAGTTTGCCATGTACTGCCATCACCAAATGTGGCTGCATGCAGGTGCATCCATTGAGAAAAAATTTAGCCATGTCACAACTGTGGCAGGGATGAAGTAGATGTTCTTCGTGTTTCACTTTTGCAGTCATTACATCTGGGTTATCTGCCTGCATGTAGCCCTCAGCCGGCCTGAATACCAGAGTCTTGGATTCCTGCATCAGATGCGGTCTCCTCTTCCATGACGTCAGGTCGTCCGGGGTATAAAACATGCAGCTGACACCATTACATCAGTCTTTCTTGCCGTGCAGTGCCCAAAGCAAAAGCATTTTGCAAGTGCCAGTCGGCCGACTCCTGAAATTTTTTTTTTTCGAGTTTCAGAACCAAAGTCTTCAGAAAAGCTAAGTACCCCATTGGGGATCCTTTTTTCATGCTCTTAAACCGATGTCGGTAAATGTTAACAATTGTATTACCTGTGGAAAACAAATACCTCATAAAGATTTTCATTTGTAGTGCATTCCTTGCTTAGGCCCAGACCACGACATCCCTCGCTGCTGGTTTTGTGCCTTATTCAACCCCCGAACTATTTGTCGTTGGGCTATTTTTGCAGCAAATTATTTTGGTATTTGGTTTAACTATCCAGAAATGGCTTCGGTAAGCCACCCAACTACCGATATTCCGAAAAAACGTAATGATAAAGACAGAGACATACCACATAGGTCCAAAACTGCCGCCGACACTTCCGTTAAGCTAGTCACCAGTTCGCCTGTACTCAGTGAGGCGCTTTCACAGCCCCTGATACCCGCTACTTTAGATTCACAGGCCTCTGCTGAGACCCTTTTGTAGTCCAGTATGCTGCGAGATGCTTCTTCGACTATGGAACCTGCTGATGTCTCTACCTTGGATGGGTCCAGAATCGCTTTGCAGGCACCGGCTTCTGAGGGTGTATTCAGGCCTACAGACTTGCATTTCAAACCAATGCCATCATCATCTTCAAGGCCTAAATCCTGACCCACGCCTAGAAAACCGACGTCCAAACCACATGGTCAGGACCATATGCCTAAAAAACAAATGATAAGAATAGCTGAAGATCTTATTACTTTAATTAGGGGAAGCCAGCCTTCCCCCTCTAAAAGACCTAGAACTGATTTTCCTTCTGATTCTTTTGATCAGGATTCTGAAATTTCTGTTACTTCTGGTTACCAGGATTTGCCCTTATCTAACTATGAGGATTCTGATGCAGAGGATTCCATTCCCTCTGTTTCCCCTCCAGAAGATTTTTCTTTTGGTGAAACCTTGTACTCTCTTAGGCAGCATTTCCACTGGGAAAGCCAAGATTACTCTGACTCCAAAAAGAGGCTTAGGGAATTCTTACTCCCGTCCCTCAACACAGGCCTTTAGCTATCCCTCCTGTTCTGGACATTGTAGATGATGCCTTCTTGGACTCTAGCCTGGCCCCAGATTCTTTACCTCCAGCTCCCAGAAAACCTGACTGGTATTACGGAGTACCTGACTCTCACAAGTTTCTCTTCAAGAATCCTACTGGGGATCCAGAGACCATTTACCAAGGACCAAAAGGCATTAAGGCTACTACTGCTAAAAACCTACCCCCTCTGATGGAGATTCCAGGGCCTTGGACAGATGGGGTAAGAAGGTATACACTTCTGCTACTTTGGCCATTAGGGCCTTAAACTGCCAGTTCCATATTTTAAAGTATCAACAGCATGTTATGGGACTACTTAAACAGAAAATTATGTTGATTCCTGACTGTGCTGAACATAAAGAATTACAAGATTTAATGCATTCTGCTGAGCAAGTTGGTAAACATACTTTGCAATGTGGTTTTGATTCTTTATAAGCATCTTGCTGGGCTGCTGTCACTGGGTCTGTACTTAAAAGGCATGCTTGGCTTAAGGAGCAAAACTTGCCAGATCATGTTAAAGCTAAATTACTGGATGCTCCCTTAAACCAAGACCGCCTGTTTGGCAACAAAGCAGAAGAAGTCCTTAAAAAGATCGAGGAAAAAGCTAAATCTTTGCAAACTGTTACAAACAAGTACAGCCTCCCAGATTTAGTAGGCATTGGCCTTCTAAGAATTGGTCCTTTCCAGTCTCTTCCAGGCCTTCTCAGCCCAAACCCAGGAACAGCAGACCACCTAGGCTATAGTCTCAGGGTACACACAGGCCTAAGCAGTGGGGGGCTCCGACTTCCAAAGCCGGAAGTAGTAAGACTCGCCCCTATGGAAAAATGTCACAATGACTTAACCTTAACCCTTCCAAGCCCTGCTCAACTGCCTGCTCCTTTAGGGGGAACGATCGCCCTGCATGCAAAAAATTGGAAATTCATTACCCAGGACAAATGGGTTTTAAATGTAGTTTTCCAAGGATACAGATTCCACTTTCACACCCTACCAACCCCAAACGGTTGACCAGACCTACCCCCAAATCAGTGGGCAGAGGCTCAACAGCAGGTTATCTCTCTAAGTATCAGGGCTATTCAGCCTGTCCCAGCAGAAGAAAGGGGACAAGGTTTTTACTCAAGACTTTCCTGGTACCCAGAAAAGGCAACTCCTGGTATCCTATCCTGGACCTCTCTATTCTAAACACCTTTTTGGTAATCCAAAAATTCAAAATGCTAACTCTTCAACAGCTGCTTCTTATGCTAGGCAAAGATGCCTGGTTGGCAACATTGGACTTAAAGGAAGCTTACCTGCACATTCTAATAAGGGAATCTTGCAGAAAATATCTACGCTTCAGCGCAGGCTCCATGTTCTATCAGTTCTCTGCACTTCCCTTTGGCTTATCTACTGTGCCCAGGGTATTCACAGAGTGTCTGGTTCCAGCCATTTCATTTTGCAGGCAGAGAAATATTCAAATATACCCATACCTGGACAATTGTCTGATTCAGGCAGAAAGCCAGGACATGCTATTAAAACATCTGGCATTTGTAAAGAAACTTCTAAACTTGCTGGGGTACACCATAAACGAAAGGAAATCTCATCTAGTACCCTGCCAAGAAATTGTATTCCTGGGAGCAAGCTTGAACACAACTTCCCAGATGGCTTACCTCACGCTAGAGAAACAAGTTTATTTGACAGCCTACTTCAAACTACTGGCCGCAAAGACCCACCTATCTGCAAGGAAAATCCTGTAAGCCCTGGGGTTCATGGCCTCTTGCATTCTACTAATTCCATATGCAAGACTGCATATGAGGAAACTACAATAGTATCTAAAAAGCCTATGGTGTCTACATTCTCAGGACCTGGAATCAATGATTCCTATCATTCCTTGTATAAAGACAGAGTTCCTTTGGTGGGCAGAGGCCTGCCACCTCAACAAGGGGCTCCCTTTCAATCTACTCCCTGCCGCCCAAACCCTGACTAGAGACACAGCATGGGAAGCTCACTTGGCAGGGTGGTGCATTTAGGGCAAATGGAACCAAGTCAGATGCACCTGCATATCAACCAAAAAGAAATGTTAGCTGTACAGAATTCCCTGACAGCCTTCAAAGACAACATCCTTCCAGGACAATTATTGGTAAAGACAAACAACACCACATTTATGTAGTACATAAACAAGCAGGGGGGAACCCACTCGTACCCTCTCTGCAGACTAGCCATGGCTCTGTGGAACACAGCCTTGAGCTACCAAGTGCACCCGCAAGCTCAGTTCCTGCCAGGCAAGCTAGATTCACTGGCAGACGACCTAAGCAGAAATCTCATGGACCTACACGAATGGAAACTGGAACCAAAAATATTCAACCTCTTGAGGAACAAATGGGTGAGTCCAGAGATAGACCTGTTTGCCTCCCCTCAGAACTACCAGTTGGACAACTTCTGGACAAGGACTCCCCACAGTCAAGCTTGGAAAGTGGATGCCCTGTCCTTTACCGGGGAAAGCCTCTCAGCTTATGCCTTTCACCCTCTGCCTCTCCTCTCGAAGGTTCTGCTAAAGATCAAACAGGACAAACCACGGACAATATTAATTGCGCTAGACTGACCTCGCCAGCACTGGTACCCCCTCTTGCACAGTATGATACTGCTGGATCCATGGCACCTACCTCAAACACTGTCCCTGCTGTCCCAGCAGGCGGGCCAGATTCTGCACCCTCAGCTTCAAACCCTGAACCTTGTAGCCTGGCTAATTCCTTGAGCTCTCCAATAGCATCTGTCAGCAAGGCAGATGCTAGATGTCATTCTGGAAGCAAGAAGACATAGTACTAGAAAATCCTATGCTGAAAAGTGGAAAAGATACTGTTCCTGGAGCCAGACTCAGGGGATGGGCACTACAGTGCCCAGCTTACCAGATATTCTTCAGTATTTAACATAAGTGCTCCACAGGGGCCTATCCTTCTCGTCAATTAAAATTCATGCCTCTGCCATTTCAGCACATTATAATACTGAACCACCCCTCTTCTCTCACCCCCTGTTAAAGCAATTCCTCAGAGGGGCGAAAAATTTAAGACCCCCCCCCCAGGTGAGCCCCTACTCTAGCCTGGGACCTTAACTTTGTATTGGAAAAGCTCACTCTCCCTCCATTTGAACCAGCTGAAACTGCAGAGTTGAAATTCCTTACTTGGAAAACAGCCTTCCTTCTAGCCATCACTTCAGCAAGAAGAGTGTCTGAATTGCAGGCCCTCATGGCAGTGGAGCCCCTCATTATCTTCCATGCAGACAGGGTTTCCCTCAGGACCAATCCTTCCTTCATGCCCAAGCTTGTGTCTAGTGTGGCCCTAAATCAGTCCATTCATTGGCCTACTTTTTTCCCCGAATCCAGAAAACAAAGGAGAGAGAATGCTGCACTCTTTGGACATGCACAGACAACTTAGATTTTATTTGGACTGGACTAAGACTCAGAAAATCTGAACAGCTGCTAGTTGGCTTTGCTGCAGGGGCAGAGGGGAAGGCCATTTCAAAGCAAACCATTTCTAAATGGATATCCCATTGCATTCATTTTTGCTATAAGCACCATGGAAAACCTACCCCACAGGGGATTAGATCACATTCCACCAGGGCTGCATCTACCCCTACAGCCTTTCTCAGAGGAGTCCCTACCAGGGACATCCTAGAGGCTGCTATACCTACACCAAGCATTACCGCATGCCTAGTTTTGTAAATCCAGAGCTAGTTTTGCCACTGCAGCTTTGCAGGGCTTAATAGCTGTCCCTAATGCTCTCTAACTCCCTCCTTCCTTCTTTAGCTTTGGGAATCAACCCAAATGTAATGACTGCAACAGTGAAACACGAAGAACATAGTACAGTTGTGTACACTTACCCTAAATGTAGATGTTAGTGTATTCACTGTTGCAGTCCTGGTTACCCTCCCTCCAGCCCCCTGACTTCTCTTGGCTCTACCTTTCCTTCTTGTTTGGTGTATTTGTGCTTTTTGGTGTATTTGCTTTTTGTTGGAGGTGTAACATAACATACATTTGCTTCCCATTATGGGAGCATCTGACATCTGGGGCAAGAAAAACTGATGTAATGGCATCGGCTGCATGTTTTATACCCCTGATGTCATGGAAGAGGAGACAGCATCTGACGCAGGAATCCAAGACTCTGGTATTCAGGCCGGCTGAGGGCTACCTGCAGGCAGAGAACCCAAATGTAATGACTGCAACAGTGAATTCACTCGAACATCTACATTTATGGTAAGTGTACACAACTGTACTATATGTTTATAATCGAAAGAGCCCTAACACCCTGCAGCAGTTGGCACCACTTCCCTTGGCATTCAACATTTGCCTTCCAGGGGAGCAAATGGGCTAGTAGGCACATCATTGAGAAGGAGCGGATGGGTCAGCATGGCAGCTTGCTGGCCATCATGGAGGTCGGGGACCAAATTAAAAAAAAAAAAAAAAAAAACTACAGAGAGTACTGGAGGTTTTTGGCAGGGCACAAACATTTTCATTTGCACTCCTTGCCTTTCAATCTGTCTACTGTGTCCATAATGTCCACCAAATGCATAGAACAATGTTCAGCCAACTCAGAAACCAGGTGATCTTTATTTAACCATACCTGGATGACTGATTCTTGCCACCTTTCTGGGAAAGATGCAGAATGTTCTGAGATGCTTCATTCTTTGCCTGACCAGCCCTAGGACTTTCTCTGAACTTTCCCAAGTTGAGTTCACCTCTGGAAAAGGCAAATATCTTTTGGGTAGCCTTAGTAGCTTACAAGACACTGAAAGGAGCATTTTGTTACTACCAGAAAACTGTTTCAACCAATTGGTTAGTTCTTTTCAAAATTGTCCCAGAGATCAGTCCTATCATCACATGTGTTCTTTAAAGCCATAGGCTATATGGCAGCCCTCTATCCTGACAGTGTCCCTGGTCAGGGTACACTTGAAGAAGACCATGTTCTAGCAGATCCCACATAGGTATAACACAGTCCTCCATTAGTTAAACACTCATCCTTAGTTCCATTTTAAGAATGAATATAGGTTGCAGATCTGTAACTGGTGAGCAACCAGGGAATGCTGCTATAAACCATAGAATTTCCAGACTGTGACCATACATGCTGTTAGTGTTGTCTGGGGCACATGTCGTTGTCATATTATGATATAGCAACTTAAAAGAAATTATGACCTTCGTTTTAGCTGTAAGAATTTTCAAAGCAATGCGATATCTAAACCGGCAGAGTGATACCTAGTCATACCAGCTGTGCAGATTAGCAGTGAAAGCTGAAACAAAGCCATCCTACACAGACTCTATTTACAGGCTTTCTGCATTGTTTCAGATGTGAATAAAATGTCAGATAAGCTAAGCTGCTCCAGAATGAACAACCTAATAGGAAACTGAATCCCAGTGTTTTTCAGAGCTCGGTGGAGAAATGGAGAGTCCCAGTGATTAGACTTATTTGCTACTCAGAAGAACTGCCAGCTGAACAAATTTTCTTTCACATACCAATGCTATGAATGTGGGCAGTGAATTCCTGTTCTATTCCCTGGAGGTGAGATCTCCTTTTCACATTCCATCACATTCATATGATCTCTAAAGTGTTGCAGAAGACATGAACAGGCAAAGCCAGACTAATTTTTAAAGGTCCTTCTGTGACCAAGACAACAGCTTTTCTGCCAGCAACTCCAGTTGAGCAAAAAATAACAGCTGCAGATGTTCGTCATATTGATCACTGCTGCAGTAGCCTTAGTTGTATGTTATATCCTGCACAGGATACAACAGCTGACCAGTTTCCAGTGCTTCTGGACACCTTCCATGCATGCAAACCATCAGTACATTTGAGCTGAGCTGACTAACAAGACAGGTTTATGCACCAAGCCCTTCAGAACAGACACAGAAGACTGTGCTCCTCTGAGGCTTTCGAAGATCAGTGGTCCACATTTGCTGTCCTTTGCTGGGCAGATAAGTTTTCTTTGGGGAAAAAACATTTTTTTTGTTAATACTTTCTCGCTCAGGCAGAAAAGTTATTTTTAAGCTAGGAGTTTTTTTTAACGGACTGTCATGAGACTGTATTACACCTTTAAATGAGAGCACACTTTTTTCATGTCAGTATAGACATTGTTTTAAGTAATTAAAAAACATTTTTTCTCTGTAGAAAAAAGTTTATTTTACATACTGGGACTGGTGAACTGTTTTTAAAGTGCTTTTTTTGCTGTGTTTTTGAGTGGAAAAAGTGACTTTTAATTTTTACAAACCTATGCTGTTTGTTTTCCCCAGGAAAGATGCACCATTTTCAGCTTGACCAAGGAACAAGCTACCTGTCCCAAAGCCAGGCCTTCTTACAACCACAGAAAGAAAAAGTTAATCAAAACAGCCATTGCCACCACAGCAGGCTAGCATTTTGCCACAGCCACAGGTGGGTGACTGCTGTGACCATTGTCTGTTCCTCAGACCACTCATCTTTTACCACAGATCCCTTTGGTGTAGTACCTACAGCCACTGTGGACTTGGGGCTAGCCAGATGCTCTGCTGCTGTTGGAGTCCCCTAAGTGGGCAAGGGAGAGCCACTCTTGTCAGTCCTAGGAGAGGGAATAAGGAAGACTTCCCTGTTTGGTCAGGATGTTGTGTGTTGTGCTCATTCTTGGGGAAGCTGCTGCTGCCATTAATAACACTGTTGGCCTCATTTTTACAGTCAAAAAGAAACTGAAAACTAAATGTATCTTCTACTCCTCAAATTTCTGTAGGTAGGAGTAGTTTACTAGGCCTGGCTCAGGGTTTAATTCAGGATATTGATCTTTCTTATGAAGTGGTTTCTTGTAAAAGAATGAGGGGATACCTCTTTTCCTGAGAAGATTTAATATTCTGAATCTGGACTGAAGACAAAGGGATAGATGCAGGGTTTTCTCATCAGATTTCTGATTCAGACTCAGATGAGAGCTTCTTCCTGTGGGGATTTCTCTTTCTCTGAGATTATTTCCAGAATGTCCCATTGTTTTTAGTGGGGTGGCTCCCTCAAAAAATAATATGAAGGAATTTCCAGAACCTTCACCAATTCCTCCAGTTCTGTCAGCTTTGATGGATGTGTGTCTGTGTCTGTGCGTGCACACTTTTCCAGATAGTCAGCCAGCTGCCCCTAAAAAGGCAGATAGAATGTGTTACAGTTCCTCAGTTTTTACGTTTTTATGTACTCTTCCCAAGCCTGACACAGCACCTATAGCTTTAATTAACCCTACTGCTGCTAAATATTTAGTTAATTCCAATCCTACTCTTTCTGTTAAGAATGGGAAGATTATTGATAAGTATAGGGAAAAAATGTATGCTTCTGCAACTTTGACTTTCAGAATTTTGAATTGTCAGGCTCCTATGTTAGTTTATTTTGGCTAATTGTGAAATTATGAGGGATGTTTTGTCTCTATTATTTGTTGAGGAAAAATGTACTTTGAATTTAGTTTGTTCAGTTGTACAAGTCCGTACTCCCAGATTACAGTGTGTACATGACTCAGTTAATACTTCTTCCAGGGCTATGATTATTGGTACTGTTTTGAAGAGCTTTGCCTGGCTGTGTTCTCAGAATCTCCCAGGTGATGTAAAGAAGTAGATTTTAAATTCAACTTTGGAAAGAGATTTATTTTTTGGTTCCTCTGCTGCAGGAGTGAGCAGAAAATGTGATAAAAAGAGTAAGTTGATACAATGAATCCCTAAGATTTGTCAGTCCTCCTTTTCCAAATGTTCTAAGGGATTCTCTAACTTTTCATCCATTTTTTGCAAAAAAAACAAAATAAAAGTCTCACCAACATCCAGGTAGACAGAAGTTTAAGAGGAAATGGCAAGGAATTTCCAAAAGCATTTCAGAAAGCCCCCAAAACCAAGGACAGTCCAACAATTCAGAATGATTATTCAAGGGACCTTACCCTCCCCCAACTGTGGCAGCCCCTTTTCTCTTCCAGAAAGTCTGAGACTTCACCTTTTTATTGGCAAGAGATAGTTTCAGACAAAAGGGCTCTGAAGATTATTCAAGGAGGCTGCTGATGACAGTGAGAGGAATTTCGTCTATTCTGTTGGGTAGTTCCTTATCCAACAGACCAGACCTGGCTCTCTTATTTCCACCTCTCCGTCATCACATACTGCTGTCCCAAGGAGTGATAAAACCAGTTCTTCCTTCCCAGGTGGGGAAAGATTTTATTCAAGGATGTTTTTAGTGCCAAAAAAAGAAAGTAGATGCTTGGTTCTTGATCTTTCTTTCCTAAACTTGTTTGTGATGGTGCCCAAGTTCAAAATTGTAACTTCACAATCTGCTGCCTCTTCTTCCTCATTCATGTTTCCTGGTAACACTAGATTTAAAAGATGCTTATCACATCGCTGTTCATCCAGACATCAGGTGTTTTTTAAGGTTTTGTATGTCTGAATCACCTTATCAGTTCTCTGCCTTACCATTTGGATTATCCACTGCATGAGGACTGTTCACAAAGTGTCTCCAGTTATAGCTCATTGCAGGCTACAGCATATCTACATTTTTCCATATTTTAGATGACTTGCTTACCTTTGCAGAGTCTTTTTCAAACTGCCAGGAATGTTTCACTTGGATGAGAGAACTCTTACAAAAGCTGGGGTTCCAAGAGAACATTCAAACTTCTCTTTACTCCTTCACATAGGATTATGTTTCTTTGGTGTCAGCTAGACACGTCATTTCAAAGAGCTTTTCTTCCTCGGGGAAAAATTGGATCTCTATTTAAGGTGTTCCACCCAGACTTCAGCCACTGTGAGTAAGTATCTCAGGATTTTGGGTTTCATGGCATCTGTGGTTCTCATAATACCGCTGGCAAGACTCCACATGAGAAAGATACAGTGGTATCTGAAGTCTCTTTGCTCCCAGCACTAACATCCTTTGACTTTTTTCAAATCCCAGTGCCAGGGTTTGTCAGAATAGAAATCACTTGGAGACAGCAAATATCATTAAATCTGGGTCTCCCCTTCTCCCTCCCATTTCCAAACCAGTCAGTCACCACAGACACCTCAGACTTTGTTTGGGGAACATTTTCAAGAGGGATAAAAGTGCAAGTTGTCTGGGACACCAAGGACAGATGCAAGCACATAAATATAAAAGAGATGCTTGCCCTGATCTCAACTCAGGTTGATACAGACATTACCACAGCCATGTGATACATCATGCTTTTTCATGTCAAAATGTTTTTTTTAAAGAGGTTTTGCATAAGCAGCTCCAAGAAAACTGGTGGCTCCTCCTTAGGATATTAATTTTGCATTAGAGAAGCTAATATTTGCCCCATTTGAACCAGCTAACCTGGCTGAATTGAGGTTCTTAACAGTTTTACTGATTGCTTTAACCTCTGCAAGAAGAGTATTGAGTTGCTCTTATGGTGAGTCAACCCTGTTTCATTTTCCACAGAGACAGGCTTTTTTGAGAACTAATCCTTTTTTTATACCTAAAGTGGTATCCGAATTTACTTAAAGCCAAACTGTCCATTGCCCCATTTTCTTTTCTGAACCTAAAAATGTGGGAAAAAGGATACTCCATACCTCTGATGTTCACAGGGTTTACCTTTACAAAGGCGAAACACACTCGTGCAATTGCTCATATGAACAAATCGTAACTTCAAAAAACAAAACCGCGACAGTTTCCAGTGTTTGAAAATCAGCAAATCGAAATGCAGATTTGCTGATTTTTGAACATAAATGTTGAAAAAAAATGTAATCAAGTGTAAAGCAGGGGGCAAGCACCCCCCACACCCCCTACTTTAATATTCTAACTCCGAGGTTTCACTACAGTGGCTAAAGGGACCATTTTCCGATCCCCACTGTAATGCAATCCACCCCAAAATGCCGAATCTGCAATGAGCGAATGTCACTGTGCATTCGCTCATTGCACATTCAAACCTTTTTGCGTTCGACGTTTGCAAACTTTGCAAACGTCCTTTCGAACATTTGCTGTTCGCCCGTGTGCAAAACGCACACTTGAAGGTAAACCTGTCCACAGAAACTCTCATACTATCTCAGCAGAACTGAATCTTTCAAATCGGTTGTTCATTTCTTGTGAAGGTAAGAGGAAGGGACAACCTTTCAAAGCTGACTATTTCCTTTGGAGGAGGGACTTGGGATACCAGTATGTGATCCGAGGGACAGGAGTACCTAACACCATTGATGGGTGGCAAAGTTTAAATTGGGGAGGAGGATCCAGTTATAATGGGAAGGCATTATGGACATCTGCAGTGACACAGATCACAGAGGTCCATAATGTCTTCCCCATATAACTGCGGGGGGGGGGGGCTTCAGACTAATACAAATGCCTTCATAGTTGGCTGACCGTGAGGGCATAAAGAACCCTCGTGGCTGTCTGAATAATGGCCTGTCAAGATAGCTGTCATTGTTAAACCAAGTGAAATCCCTGGATAAGGGAATGAATGGCCTATGTCCATAGGAGGATGCTAGATGGTTCGCAGGCATGAGGGCAAAAAACAGGAAAAAAGTATTAAACTAATATTAATAAAATAATTTTCATCATAGTTAAAACAAACAAGAATATCAAGATTTCACAATTTCTGGAAAACATTGTAAGCTTTCTAATAAAAATGTGCTTATAGAATGCAGCACAGTATCAAAAAAAAGAGAGAGGAAGTAGTCATTTCTTGAGTGCATTGACCCCCCCCCCCCCCATGGTCTGCCTTTCCAAAAATGACCTGATCTGAGGGTTAATAAAAACACATTAGTTCCTTGAAAGCTTTATAGACAGGACTGAGGGTATTATTTGACCCTAGCTGAGGTATACTTACTAATAACCTACTTACTAATAAAATAAATGAAAATGGTGCAAGCTGGTGTCCCTTTCAAGCCATACATCATGCCCGGCATCTAGACCCACTGAGAGAGACCAGCTGTGGTCTGAGGATGCCTGTAAAGCTCTGGATATAAAACCAGAATGGTGGATAAATGTGTTGTCCCTGTGGATGAACAGTCTTACTACAGCAGTGATCCTACACTGTGAACATCTGCTGTTATAGCATCTATACTGACACAGCTGTACTTTGTTTCCAAACTTCTGCAGCTGTCAACCTGCTTGTAATAGTCAGCAGAAGATGAGATTGGGCAGTGTTCCATCAGTGAAGCAGTTGTAGAAGGAGACTAAAGCAGTAGGTCATAAAATGACACCTTTTATATTAGTTGAAGAATAGCACTTTCAAGTCTAACTGCTTATATGATTTTAGGATTCCAGTGGAGCTGGTCGCAAAGTGTAATTTGACGAAGTGGAAATGGTTGACTCACTTGGTTGGGGTTAAGGAAGTTTCTCTTTTTTGCAGCTGTTGTACAATCTTGGAATTGATATTGTTGCATAATAGGTGTGGAGGTGGAGGAGGAGGCTTGCCCTCCCTGCAAAACACCATTTTTATTTTTTTAACTAAACATTCTGTAGATATAAGTTGTTAGATGGAGTATTAGTCAGTATTATGAGTTTGATTGTTTCTTGTATACTACATTTGAAGCTGTTTTAACAAAAATGCTCTGAAACAGAGACTTGTTTAAAATTGCACTATCTGCCTCAGAATTCCTTCAGTGGTTGCCTAATTAAAAATAAATTGTACCCGTGTGGCTGATTATTCACCTTGGCATTTTTTCTACATGTAAGAATTCTGTAACTGATATATTATTCTTCTTTATGCTTTGAGATAGACAAAATACTTTCTTTTTAGTTGTGTTCTTCATAAAGAAATTAACATAAAAAATCAGTGTGTGATGCTGAAAACAAGTATTTAAACAACTGTTGTGCAGACACTAAAATATTTATGCAAGTTGTTTATAAAGTTTATCTCTTGAGTTTTTAGATGGCTCATATGGTAGTGACAGTCTGTTGTAATTTGCTTCTCTTAACCTATTATTTTATTTCTGGTAATTTTAGTGCAGTGTATTAGGAGACTGTGTTTCTTGTGTGTATAAAGTTTTAAATGTTTTTTGAATATAAGGGTAAAGAAAAAGTTTAAAGAATCTGCGTTTTTATAATCTGAACAAGAGTTTTTAGAAAATTTAACATATCCATGATTGTCTCACTGTTGTATTAAGTTGTTGTTTATATTCAGGAATCCTGCATTAGCCACGACTTAGGATATGAAAGATTTTTAATTTCAGATTAGGATGTATTTTCAGGTGTAGTAAAGAGAACCAGATACATTAAAGGTGAGCTGTTATAAAATGTATAACTAGAAAAATTTATTTTATCATAAGGTATTATTTTACTTTAGTAAAAGTTTCTCAACCCCAGCCCCAAGAAGTCCTAACAGCTCTACAGAGTTCAACAGGCTTGACAGTATTTTTATAAAAATCCTATTGTGGATGCCAATGTAACCTCGATGGATACAGCTGAAGTCTCCAGGTTTGTTCCTAGTCCTAATTACCCCCCTCAAAATAGGAAAATTAAAGCCATGGGCATGTTTGGGGGGAAAAAAGGTCTACACATCTGCTATACTGGCCTTCAGTGATGTTAATTGTCAGATGTACCTGGACAAATAACAGGGTAAAGTCTTCAAAAAGTGGGTCTAGCCATGGAAATTAAGGAAGAAACCCAGAAGATATATCTCTAGACTTTCCAGATAACTTAGAAGTTGGGGGACCATATAAAAAAAATCTGGATATGATTTGGCTCCAAAGGATGATGCAAAGGAAAAGTGCATTCATTCTACTAAATGTTAATTTACTAAATGTAAATTCGAGCATGTTGTCTTGATGTGTATATATGCCATATGTATGTATGTTCTACTTCTTTTTACTCTCATGTAATGTATTGTAATGTGGAGCTTTTCTCCCCGGGCCTCCGCTGAAAATGGACCTGTGTCCAGTCTGACTTTCCTGGCAAAAAAATGTAAAATAAAATAAATAAATAAAGTAAATAAATGTAAAGATTGTTAGCTATTTAAATCAGTTTTTAGTGGCTTCTGTCATTTTCTGCAATTTTAATATTTTTGTTTTCTCTGGAATTGAAGCTACAGCCATTGGACAAGTTTTACCCTTTTCACTGCTTTTCAAGTGGTCTGTATAGTGTCAAGCAGATTAATCAGTGTTACTGGATTTATTTGCTCTGATTTTAGTCAGTTTTCAGTCTTTGAGCAGACAGACAACTTTGGTCAACTGTGAGGAGTTATCTAGAGCCTGTTATGTTAAACCTTGTGAAAGATTGGGTGATTGCTCTAGTTCTGTGAAGATAAACACTACTGATGAGAGGACTTGTTTTTGATTGGCTGATTTATTTTCCCTGTTAGTTTAGATTGAACAAGCAGTCAGCCATTGTTGTCTTAGTCTAAAACTCAAAAGCTGAAGTGCCTGTGCGCAAGCTAAAACCAAAGTGACATTTTGACTTAATTTTGCATCTAGGAGACAGAAAAGTACATGTATTCTACTGCACTTGATGTCACCAAGCTATTTAAATGTTTTCTGTATTTTACCATATTTTCTCTGAATCTGAAGTTACAGCTATTAATTGAATGTGCTTTGCTATCTGCACTGCTTTTCAACTGGGTTCTGTGATCTACCTGGCTATTTAAATCATTTGTCATTTTCTGCATTTTTTATTGATTTTCTCTGAATTTGAAGCTACAACTTTTAATTGAATTGATTTTACAGTTTGCACTGCATTTCAAGTGATGTATATGCTGTCAAGTGGATTAATCAATATTGCTCCATTTATTTGTGGCATTTTAACTCACTTTTCAAACTTAGAGTAAACAGTCAACTTGGCCGGCTGTGTGAGTCATCTCGATTGTGGTGGCTAAACTTGGTGAGAGTGGGATGATTTGGTGCAATTCTAGGAGGGTAAACATTATTGTTTTACAGCTTCACCTGTTTTCATGGGCTCTTTCATTTCCCCCATTAATTTATATTGTACAAGCTGTCAGCTGTTGTCTTATTCTAGAATTCTTGGAAGCTGAAGCTTCTGCACGCAAGTTGTAGAATTAAGTGCTGTAATGTTACTGTTGCATTAATGTTGCAGGAAAGTGTGTGGGTAGTCTGTGAGAGAGGTTCATAGGTGTTTACTAGGTCAATGACAACAAAGGCCTTTTTAAGCCTAGCCATGCATCCCAAATATCTGACAGGTTCTCATACCCTTGATAAGTGTAAGCAGGGGCTTGGGAGACAAAACATTTATAAGCAGGGGCCTGGGAAATGAACCATTTACAGGCTGCCTGTGTCTGTTAGAGACCTAGGTGCCAAATCATGGATGAATTTCCTGTTCCCCATCTAATTGTCCAAATTACATTTGAATTGGGTTAGGGAGGAACTCTGCTTCACATGGATGGGGACCCTGTTCCAGAGAGGGGGTAGTCTCTGGGATACATAACTGTCTGTCCACCAGGTCCTATTTATATCACAGGCAAGGTTTAAGTCTTTATAATGAGTAATTCTAGTGCTGTTTATTTTGTGGATGTGCAGGAGGTCCATCAGAATGGGGTCTGAAAATGCCTTGTATACCTGGTATAGATCTCCCTTCAGTAGCCTGTAAGAGACAGAATACAGGGATAGGGCCATGAGGCAGTCTGCATAGGACATGTTACTTGTGCCTCACTAAAAGAATACAGGGCATGTCTGTGGGCATCCCAGTTGTTGGATATGCCTGATTAGGTGCATACCAAAGGGGGCATTGTACTTAATGATGAGTCTGAATACCGAATTTGGTGGAAGAATGACTTCCTTGGATCTAGATGCCATACCTTTGTTTTGTTTATAGGTTGCACAATATAGAATGATTTCCTCACTACTGTAAGCATGCGATGGTCAAAGACTAGATTACTGTCTGTGTGTGTGTGTGTGTGTGTGTGTGTGTGTGTGTGTGTGTGTGTGTGTGTGTGTGTGTCCAAGTCCCTGATAACTGGCTCAACTCATATGGGTGTGTTTTCAGTGTGACACAATAGGGATTTTTTTGTGCGGGGTTGGGAGGAGAGATAAACCAATGTTTCTAGGAAGCTAGCAATATTAGCTGAGGCCAAAAGCTGTTTTTTTTCATTGGTTTCTTTGATTTTGTAACTCAAATGTGTTGCTATGAGCTGTCACTCAAACCTGTAGTCAATAGATGCACTCATAATAATTTATTCAGTCATGTCAAATACTGTACAAATAACTCTTGTATTGTGTATTTTTATACTCAGACTGAATGAAAGTTAGACAACTTGTACACCCTGAGTTGCCAGCCTTATTGCAGTTAGTCTAAAGCAGTGGAACAGTTGCCTGATGCCCCCGGAAAATAAGCTATTACCTTGTCGCTAACTATCTATTTAGCTACGATGGAGGAATCATTCTCATTAAGTCTGTGAGCACCACACAGCTTCACTGCAGTATACAAATACTTGGAAAATTATCACATGCTAAGGTTGTAAAAAAAAAAAAAAACGTCACTACCTACATCTCCAAGGTCAGACAAGACTAAGACTCGGTGGAAATCAACCACTGTAACTTAACACTTGCCACACTTGTCACACCCATAGCTGAGAATCACCAGAAAAAGTCTCTCCCAAACACAGTGTACACACACACACACACACACACACACACACACACACACACACACACACACACACACACACACACACTGCTTATAAAAATGTACTTATGATGGGTGCCTCCATAGTCAGGCACACAGACTTTAACTTGTCAAGACAAAGAAAAGGTGACATTGAGTTGTCTTTCAGGCACCAAGACATCTGATGTTGCAAGGGCTGTCAAGACCATCAAGCCAAACTAGTGTGAGTGCAGAATGCTTGATGGTTCATGTGGGTGTAAATGAACTGACATGCAAAATCCTGAGAGATATGCCAGTGAGGCATTTCCGATGTCTCTGTGCATATCAAACTGCAGGAAAGATGCATATATTGAGAAGAATCTTCACTTCAACAAGAAACATGCCAAGCTGCAAAGAAAAGATTTATTGGTTTCAACTACTGGCAGATTAAATGTCATCATTCAGTGGGGATCTCCAGTATTTTTCAGTTTGAGAGGAGTTGCTGTACAGCACTATTTGCTACACCAAGGATGGCTTGCACCTCTCATTCCAAGGCTCCCACACTTGGTAAAACCCTTGCTTCCCCCATAGTGCCTTTTAAGGCAGAGTCTAGGTGAAGAAGCTCCCTACCTAAAAAGTCAAAAACTGGACAATGTAAGGAAAGCAATTCTCAGTGATTTGAGTTTAAACAATGAATTACCTGACCTTGAGACTGTCCTGCCTTTGGAGCTCATTCATGCATATTATTGCTGAAACTTGTAAGTTCAGAAAGCAGACTCTCTGTACTAGGGCTGTGCAACTACCATGCCTTTTTTTGTTGTATTTTAAAGACCCCGTTACTTCAGTCAAGGTTCCTGTAGACCCACAAACCAAACTAACTGATACACAATTCATAGTAGATTACAGGATCCCCCTTGATGCCCTCTGAAAACCATGTTTGGTTCCTAAATATATGGATGAACTTCAGATAAATAGGAACTCCATCATCTTGGGAAATTTTAACTACCCATCGATAAATTGGGATATCTGCCCTTCAGATTTAAGGTTTGCCTCATAATTCCTTGCTTTCATAAACAAGAACTCCCTTGACCAAATAGTCTGAGAACCCAGTAGAGGAAAAAAGTTGACTTAGTCCTTAGAAGTGCATCTATAATGCATTATCCCACTTGGTATATCTTCAGCAGTTAAGTCTGACTGTAAACTGGCAACCTTCTCTTTTAAAATCTCCAAACCATCAGAGATAAATATCACAGTCCTAAATAATTTCAAACATACTAACCTTCTACAGTTCTGTGATGGTGTCTCAAAATTAAAGTGTAACTGTAACCTCCAAATTGTTGACATGGCTAGTACTTATGTAAGGAAATTGTATGTTCACGTAGATAAATGTGTTAAACAAACTTGGACATTCAAGAGCAGACCAGTCCGATGGCCAACATGCATAGATGAAAAATAACAATACAATAGAAGACAAAAGGCTTCTTAAAATATGCAGCAAAACTAAATACCCATAAATCAAGGTCAGCATTAAATTATTGAAGGTAGTAAAAATACCATCAGGAAAACAAAGGCATCCCCGGAACTTAGACTAGCATTAAAAAATAAGGATAATTACACATCCTTCTTTAGTCATGTCAGGAAATGAAGAGATAATACCATCATTGTTCTGAACTTACTCAAATGGCACCACTTACTTGGATCCAATAGATATCTTAACTTTATAACATGCTTGTTGCAAAGTTTTCCCCAAGACAACTACACAGGCTTCCTGTCATCACAGGTAGAAAAGGTACTTTCCAAAACAAAAATTACATTTTCTGTGGGACCTTATAACATAACCAGCTGCCTGCTGAACAACACTAACCATGCACTGGTGGACTCTCTCCTACAGTTAATCATCCTGAGCGTAGCAACTTGCTTTGATTACAACGTATGTTGCACAGCAGTTTTGATGCCATAGGGCGGCCCCATCACAGACCCCAGAAACTACTGACCCATTTGCATGACAAGCCTCATCTGCAAGGCCAAGGAACGGGTCACAACAAACCTGATAAACTACAGTATTAAAAGTTGTATAAGACTCAACCCCCAGCAGTTTGATTTTAACTTATACATGTTGAAAGTTAGAGCACAGCAAACTGGCTAAAACTAAATGCTAAAAAGTACAATATTGTTGCATTTAGTAAGCAGTCCCTTAACCCAGCTTATAGTATAGATAGCACCATTCTCTAAAATGTCAGTGGAACAACAGGTAGCGCACACATCTTTGCTGCAGAAGAATGTAGGTTCTATTCCCACACTAGGTAGATTGATTGCTGACACTGCAATGCACCATAGGGGGGAGGGTACTGCACTCCTGAGGGCGCCATCTTTCAGATGAGGTGTTAAACTGAGGCTCCATCTCCTTGAGTTGGTGGTAGCTCACGTGGATGTAAAAGATCCCACAGCATCTAATGAAAAGAATAGGTGAAGTTCCTCAATACCCTGGCCAAATTTTCCATAGTAGTAGAGCTACCACCTAGAGTCTCCCCTGAAAAAGAGGTTACTAACCTAGTGGGACTAACCCATTCATCTCTATTATAGTAGACCTTTATTTTCATGATAAAGCAACTGTACAGGGAAATTTGTAAATCTGCTGTTTGAGCAAGCAGCAAGTTGTTGGGTGAGAAAAGGTGTTCATATTTATTCAGTTTTATTTTATTTGTTAACTAGATGCATAAGCTGGTCCTTTCTGCACCTCTTTTAGCCAAAACTCAAGCCACAAATGCAACGATAAATCCAACATGTGGAAATTAAGAGTATATCTGTTCACCCATCATGTTTCTAGGCGGCAGGAGGAAGCAGAGTACTTGGAAAAAAATTCATGGAGACATGGAGGGCAACATTCAAAATTACACAAAGGCAGTGAGTGGAAGTCCAGATTGAACACCTGACACTGGAGTTGAGAGGCAGAGGATCTGATCACTAATCCGCCATTTTCTTAAGTACACCCAGGACAAATTCTGTGTAAGAAAAAAGCAACTAATAAATGTGGAATATCAGACAGTGTGTTAGTGTATAACATTTGCATCCTAAATTGTGCATAATATATTCTGAGTGCAAAAATATGGTTTGACAAGTGTCATATTCCTTCTACTTAAGGTGTTGAACTGTAGAAGCTAATGGTATCCACTTTTTTGTGTGTGTGTGTCGTGATGGGGTTAAAGCTCATATGAGTATGGGGGTTGGGAAGGTGTCCTAATGGTTAAGGTGTTTGCCTTACAAACCCAAGGTGCAGGGTTTGAGTCTCACAAGGGATAATTGGCTAAGCTTAAAAATGGCTCACAAGGGCAGTTAGCCTAGTACTAATCTATGAACCTATGAGTAATTCATTGAGGTCCATAACTATATTGAGGAATGCTGATGAAAGCATATTAAAGCAGTAATGATTATTTTTAATTATTTTTTTCAAGGTGGGCTTTGGCAGAAGGATATGGTGCTTGTCTTCTGAACAAACCGGAGCTGATCAAAGATATGGCAAGACAAGTCAGAAACCAAGTAGAAAACCCTTGTTTTTCAGTATCTCTTAAAATAAGGTAATGCTTTGTTTAAGAAATCCACAACTAGCTGGTAAATTTTGTGGTACTCAAAAAATGTTACATTATACTACAAGTTTTGGATTACTTTAAGGTGTATACCAGATTTGATAAAGGCATTTGCTATGATCTTTGCATATACCAGATGGTAACAAACTGTGCCCATGTGTGATGTACATCTGAATTATGACATTGACACTGCAGGTTTTTATCAAGTGCACTAATTTATTTTTTTACCGGGAAATTCTGACTGGACACGTGTCCTTTTTCAGCGGAGGCCCGGGGAAAACAGCTCCACAGAAAGATATAGTAGATGGTAAAGTAGAGGTGATCATGACATGTAGAAATACAAGAGCAAATTTGGGACAATTGAGTAGTAAGCTCTAAATTACAAACATTGAGAAATAAGAAGTAAAACGCAGTGCTACACATTTTCAAAACAACAACTAGATAACAATAAT
>NC_056745.1:1193834141-1193944269 GCF_019279795.1 Protopterus annectens
CCCAGTTCAGGAAATAGAATTCATCGGGGCACAGTTGAACACAACAACACAAGTTGCAGGTCTTCCTCACAATGGATGTAGTCTATCAGACAGCAAGTACAATGCCCACTAGATATTCCGTCTCCTCCAGTTTGCTTGATTCTTATAGCCTTGGGCTCCATGTCGGTTGCCATCTTCCTGGTGCCTCTAGCCAGGTTCGTCATGAGAGTTCTTCAGTGGACCACGGTTGTTCAGTAGACCATCAGACATCACCCATTATGAGCCGTGATCAAACTTACGCCAATTTGCAGATGTCACCTGCTGTTGATGCTCACTAGTGATCTTCATTTAGGAAGGCCCTTTGCCACCCCCTTTTTTTTTTTTGGCCACAGTAACCACGGATGCCTCCCTGTTGGGAGGGGGCATTTTCAGTAAAGGATGTCCAAGGCACGTGGTCCCCCATAGAGAACAAATTGCACATAAATTTCTTGGAGATGAGTGGCCCTCCTCACATTGCAATCCTTTCAGGACAGTTGCAGTCTTGATGAACAGTATGTCAGTGGTGTGGTACATCATCATGTAGGTGGAATCCTATCTTACCCATTTTGCAGAGAGGCCATGAGTGTTTTGGAATGGGCAATTGCTTCTAACCGCTTTCTTATTGCAATGAACATCCCAGAGGTAATCAAGCATCCTGGCGGACAAACTGAGCAAGTCCATCCTGAGTCCTCATGAGTGGTCCCTGAATCAGTCAGTAGCGAATGAGTTTTTCAGCAGCTGGGGCCATCCTTGCTGCGACCTCTTTGCCTCCCCTAAACAACAAATGCAGCAGGTACTTTGCTCTGATCCCCCTGTCACCCAAGGGCACCATGGTCCATGATTTACCCCCAGGTCTCTTGTATGCTTTTTCTCCGATCCCTTTCATACCCGAAGTTTTACAGAAAGCCAGCAGGTCGAAGACCAATCTTATCCTCATTGCCTCCCATTGGCCTCATCAGGTATGATTCCCCTTTCTGTGGTCTCAGAGCATATATCCTCCATGGATTGTGGATCCCAGATGGGATCTCATTTCACATCTGATGGAACATCGGATTCCTAACATCTGGTACTTCAGACTAACTGCTTGGTGTCTCCACTTCCAGTAATTTTGGTGAAGTCCAGGCTTTCCTCCCCTGTCCATGACCTCATTCTCTCTTCTCAAAAACTGTCCACCAAGAAGGTATATTGTAGCAAATGGAAAAGCTTTTCCTTCTGGGCGTCACAGAGGAATATAGATCCCTTTTCTGCCTCAGTCTCGGATCTCCTCACGTTTTTGAGCTCTTTTTTTTTTTTTATGTGGGAGCAAGTTTCTGCACAATTAAGGTACAGCTTGCGGCCATCACTAAGTTTCATGTTGGGGAGTTACTTGGTTTTTCCTCTACCCTTTCTTCTTTCAAACTTTTGTCGGGCTTTCTTGAAAGGAGTTTTTCCCCTGAGACCTCCTATCAAGGATCCTTCTCCACATTGGGATCTTACTTTAGTTTTACAGGGTCTCTCCCAAAAACCCTTTGAACCTGCTAGTTCGTGGGAGCTTAAGTACTTGTCTTGGAAGACTGCCTTCCTTGTGGCTATCACTTCAGCCAAGAGAGTTTTGGAGTTGCAGGCTCTCTCTTCTAAACATCCATACATAACCTTCCTTAAGGATAGAGTTTCCCTCAGAACAAATCCTTCTTTCATTCCAAAGTTTGCTTCGGAGGTCAACATGAATCAGACCATTCTTTCCTAATTATTCCAACAAAGACGAATATGTGTTACATTTTGTGGATGTTCACAGACTGTTATGCTTCTACCTACATAGGACTAAGCCTCACAGAAAGTCAGATCAACTGTTCATTGCCTTTTGACTTAACAGATTCAGACAAGCAGCCTCTAAGGTTACCTAGTCAAGGTGGATTAAGGACTGTATCTCCACGGTTTATTCCCCACAAGGCAAATTACTTCCCTGTCCAGTTAGAGCCCACTCAACTAGATCTGTGTCAACCTCTTCAGCCTTCTCTGCTAGAACTCCAGTGGAGATCATCTGTGATGCAGCTACTTAGTCCACAGCTCATGCCTTTATCTCTCATTACAAGTTAGACATTATTTCCAGGAACAGGGCATCCTTTGGTTCTGCGGTACTCAGGCATATCCTTCCTTGAGGTCCTCCCAGGGTTTGAGTAGCTGGGATCTACTGACCCATTCATGATGCATAATGAAATGGGAAACATCAGATTAGAAGTTATGTACTTACCATAACTTGGTATCTGTGTTGTTCAGTTTCATTAAGCATCACTTCCTGCCCTCCTTCCCCCTTCCTTGTACAACTGAGAGTAACTTAAAGGACTAAGGAACCCACTCGCTCCTAGCGTGGATTCAAGTAGGAATTTTGTTTCTGTTTCTTTATCTTGGGATGTCTTCTTTATCATTAAGGCAGCACAATAAATCTGAGAGTTTGTTGGGGAATGCAGCATTATGGGAGAGGGAGGAGTTTGAGGCTCAGATCGTATGTCTGAGAAATGGCCGGCTTGGATCCGAGGACCCATTTGTGATGCATACGGAAATTGGACAACACAGATACCAAGTTATGGTAAGTACATATCTTCTATTTCTTTCCCTTTCCACAGTATTCTAGCTAGAGGATATTACACACCTTTGATATACATAGGCAACTCAGATTTTTTTGGGATAAAACCAGGTCTATCAGAAAATCTGATTACCTTTTCATTTCTTATATCCCAGGGCCCTGAGCAAACCTGTTTCCAAACAGACTGTCTCCACTTGGATCTCTCAAGCTGTTTCCTTTTGTTATGTGTTTCATGGAAAAACCCTAGCATATCCAGTTAATCCAGTTAAGGCTCATTCACTGAGATAAGTGTCCTCATCGTAGGTTCATAGATTAGTACTAGGCTAACTTCCCTTGTGGGCCATTTACCCCATCTGAGAAACAAACCGTTCACCTTGTGTCTGTAAGATAAACACCTTGACCATTATGCCAACCTTCCTCTGGTGCTTTTTTCAAGGTCTGGATACTTCCTTTATCCTGGAAGCAGCTATGTGGTCTTCTGTACATACTTTCACTACACATTATAAGTTGAATGATATTTCTAGATCTACAGCTGGTTTTGCCAGAGCTTTCCTTCAGGAGTTTGTAGAGAGTGCTACTGCCCCTCCTCCCACTCATTCCTCTGCATGAGTTTTGGTATTCTCCCTCATGTTATGAATAATGGAACATATGAATAGAAGGACATAGAAGATTTGTATAAAATCTTACCATAACCATAGATGTCCTTCTCTTTCATATGTTGCAGTATTCTTTCCCTCTTTACTTCCCCCGATACTCATTTGATTTTTGGATATTTGTTTATCTCAGGCTGATGTTCTTCCTGGAACATTCAGTTCTGAGGATGGCACATGCCAACGTCTACTTTATACCAGACATCACTTTATGGCCGATGTTGGATGGAGACCTATGTGCAATGTTGCACGTACCTCACAGTAGCTGTAGGCTTTTGTATACTGACTGGACGTCTGGGATAGCCTATGGCAGACTCCCTCATGTTATGAATACTGCAACATATGGAAGAGAAGGACATCTATTGACATGGTAAGATTTTACACAACTATTCTTTATCTTATTTTGATATTTTGCAACATGTTTGTCCAACCAACATAAGCTAATGCAGCAGTCTTGAGAACTTAAGAAATCAGGTAGTTAATAAGTCATAGGATTAAGAATCGTAAAGATTGACACCACTTCTTTAAAATTCATGGAATTCTCTGGTTGTAGGTGACGCATTTTGTCAGGTGGCAGGCTTCATAATTTTATTGAATGTTTTACCTTTCATATATTTAGTTAAATCCTTTTAGTGAGCTTTCTTTCCACTAAGTAACATCATAGTCAGCCTTAGGTGACCCAGATTATCTTTGTTTGTGTGGGGGCCCTGCAAAATCTGCCACTGGTTGGGGAAAAATAAGGAGAAAAAGGGTCATTCATTCTCTGTGTTTTAAACAAAAGCAAGGTCATGACATGACCCTATTAGGATAACGCCTGATAATCCGTGAATGAATGTGAGCAAGGTAAGTGCTGGAGATCAGCAGATCGGCATCCCAGAGTGGCCAGTATCATTGCTTACCTAGAACATTAAGAAGAGCAGATATTCACAATTTTCAGGGTAAATTTTCTCTTTCAGTAAGATTTATAAATGCTGTCAAATACCAAATACAATAACTCTCAACTTATTTGCTCAATAATTCTTGCCAAAGCCAAAAGAACAGAAAAGTAAAGGCTCGAAATCATGAGCACTTTTTAAATATTGCTTTGATTAATGTTAAAAGTTAATAGAGTAATATGTTTTACATCAGCATGCATTTTCTGAAGAATAAGAAATATGAAACTCTGTCTGTCATTATTGGCTGTTTGTAATCCTGAATGACTTACCAGCAAATCAAAAATTTTACAAGGGACAGGGCAAAAATATGAAGCAAAATTAGGGACACTCCATGAAATCAGGGACAGTGACATGCGTGCATTACTCCTCAGTGTAGTGACTAAAAGTGACTTAGCCCTCCTGTTTGATGACTGCTGAACAAGTCATCGCTGTTCTTTTTTGGCTGTACTACTGTTGCACAGTGTATTGCTAATTGCTGAAATCAGTGTAAAACTAGTATTGCTATGTCTTGTATATGGGAGTCTGTGTGAATGGGGGGGGGGTTGTATGACTAACAAAGTGATCATAATTTCTTTCTGTTACAAACATCAGTCAACATTGTTACATACAAACATATACCTTGAACATGATAGGTGCTTAACTTTGGTGGTTTGGGAGAAGCTGGATGCATGTAAAAGCACCTGCTCATTGCCACATTGGCTTAGTGAGCAACATAGCCATGATATAATGCTGTGCTCTGGCTGAGATCTTGCCTGATGCTTTTTCTGTGTGGAGTCTGTATGTCCTCCTTGTCTCTGTACAAGTTAACCAATGTGCTTTGGTTTCCTCCAGTGCCTCAAAGACATGCTGCCGGTACACTTGCATTTCTTTCTTTTCTTTAAAGTTATTTGTCCAACATATTTGTGCAATTTGTGATGCACCTGATCTATCAGGGATGGTATCAACATGTGTGTGTGTTTGTATGTATAAAATATAAGCAGTTTTTATCTGTGGACTTGCAATACTGCTCAGAACATGTATGAATCTTCTGGGTAACAGTAAAAAAAATGCAGTTAAAAAGTGATTATCTTTCAAAAATAAGGCCGGCTGTATAAATAGATATTGACATGGTCTTAGTGGTGGTACCAACCATTCTAAAACCCAGCCGTACTCAGAGATGTGTATAGAAAGTTGTTGTAGCTTGTGTGTGTGTGTGTGTGTGTGTGTGTGGGGGGGGGGGGGGGGGCTAGGAATAATCATTATTTCTTTAATTTTCCTCACAACCAAACCTCAGGGGTATGCAGAGGCGGTCTCTATAGATTGCGTTCAAGCCGGGGACAGTATTTTCACTCTTGTTTACTTAGCCTCAGTGTTGTTAAAGAAGGTCACCTATAGCTTAGGTGGTGGCCTGTCTAGGGACAACAGGTTGGAATACATTGCTGTGATCATTTTTTTCTCATTCCGCACAATCACACTTCGGGTACATGCACAGGTGGATGCTTTTTGATGGTAGGAGTGATGAGGCATGCTCTGTATATGCATAACAACAGTGACTTGAATAGCATAACTGCAGCCATCTGTGTCTTTCCTTTCATCCAAATCCAGCATCAGTGGAATGCATAGCTTGTAAATGACTTTTTTTTTTGGTGTGGGCAGGGTATGGAGGCAGGCAGCATTTTCAGATAGGATTTATATATTTTCTTAAATGTTTGCCTTGGTAGTTTACCGTGACCTGCTATTTTATCAGCTTTTAACATTAAGCCTTGGATAGGACTGCGGTGGTGGTGCTGCTGTAGCATTGTCGCCTCACAGTAAGACGTTATCCTGTTCGATTCTCAGCTAGTGCGTCTTCTGTGTGGAGACATGTGTGAATGGGCGTACCTTCATTGAAGGTTGTGTACGTCAGGGCCGGCAACTCGGCACGTAAACATCTACTGACAGTTATTAGCGGACCAGAGTTCCGCTGTGGCGACCCCTAACTGGGAAAAGCCGAACGACTCAACATACAACTTAGGTCTTCCTTAAAAGCAAAATTGTAAGAATGAATTTCTTTTCTTACTCATGTTTTTACTCAGACTACCACTGGATCAAAAGTTTGGGAAAATGTTCTAGAATGGACCTCAGAGCATCTCTAACCCTATAGCAGCAGTGTCAGGGTGATACTTATATTGGAAGTGACCATGGGGCCCCCAGCCTGAAATTTGTTGGGACCCCCGAAATGCTAATACTGGCCTTGCCACCTTGTTAATGGATAAATACAAATTAATGCACTTATAAAGAGTGTCAAGATACATTGTATATTTTTTTATTGCAATTATGTTACCGGTAACTACAGAATTACTGAAAGAATCTCTAAAATGAATAACATTTCCAGATCGGTGCCAGGGCACCTTATGTAATTTAATTTTATGATAAATGCAGTAGCACCCATAGAATTGCTTTTACTTTTGGCAACTCTTCATGCATCTCTGGTAAATATGCTGTACTTAATAAATCTATTGTATGTAGTTCTTTTTCTACTCTTTATATCACTTTCATATAATCTTTCTTCAGATAAAGTAACACGAAATATAGTGTCAGAGGTGCCTTGTCCAACGACTTTTTGACTATGCTTTTCAAAGGTTTTTGGACTGTTTCCACCTTAACTTCTTTACCAATGACTTGTATTCCTAGAATTTCTTGCATCTGTGCCTGATTGTGGACAGTTCCTTTCCTACCTGAAAACATTTTTTTTTCTTTTTTTTGTATGCCTGCAAATTTTTGATTTTTTCCTCCTCCTCTCCATTCTAGATTCCCACGCTGCTATCCACACCCTCAGAGCCAAAACTAAGACCGCTCCCTGGCTTTCTAAAGTAACCAAAAACCAAAATCATAGCAAGAAATAAAGCATTGGGACATGGCGCACATCCAAAGACCCACTTGACCATATTAAATTCCGACAACTAAGGAATGATACCAAGAAAGCCACACTGTTAGAGAAAAATAAAAACTTCTATCAACACCTTCAGCAAAACACCAGAACAAACCTCAAAAATGTTTGGGCAGGCATAAACAAACTGCTACACCCTGGCCAAACCTCCAGCCCCACCCCCTCAACTTGCGACCTTAAAACTCCAGAGGAAACTGCTAACATCATTAACAATTTTTTTACCAAAACCATCCAATCACTAGCTAGCCAACTACCCCCCACCAGCTCTTTTCAAAACTCCTCCACAACCACTACCCCACTCCCTTTCACCTTCCAACCTGTATCTACATCCGCCATCTGATCTCTAATTAACAAACTAAAGCCCACTACCCTGGCCGCTGATCTCCTCCCACCAGAATATTTACAAAAAGGGGCAGATGCCATTGCATACCCTGTATCGATCATAATAAACTGCACGTTGACTGAAGCCACTATCCCCTCTCCCTGGAATGTTTCCCATGTCATTCCCCTTCATAAAGGAGGGAATTCTTTAGACCTCTCAAACTTCCGACCAGTAGCCATACTATCATCATTGGCCAAAATTATGGAAAAGTGTGTCCACAACCAATTAATGCACTATCTCACCCAAAATAAACTACTGGCCAACTCTCAGCATGGTTTTAGGCCACACCACAGCACCACATCAGCCCTTCTATCCTTCTCTAACTTTTATCAACATCAACCGAAACAATAACAAACTTACCTCTGCTCTCTTCCTAGATCTCTCTTAAGGCCTTTTATATGGTCAATCACCAACTGCTTCTCTGTTCCGTGAAGGAACTGTCACTGAATAGTAGCTCTATTAAATGGTTCCATTCTTACATGTCTGATAGACAACAAGCAGTTTTATGGCAGAATATCCTATCCACACGTCCCCAAGGCTCCATACTAGGATCACTACTCTTCTCAGTCTTTATCAATGACCTACCCACCATCACTCCCAAGGCTACCTTCATCCAATACGTGGACAACTCTACTTTAATATGTACCGCCTCCTTCTCAACTGAGCTTATGACCCTAACCCAGAATACTTTCAGTGATGTAGAAAAATGGTTCACAAACCGTTAGCTTCTATTAAGCACCAACAAAACTAAACTGCTCATCTTTTCCCCCACCTGCAAATCCTCCTCACCATTCTTTACTATAAGTTCCAACAATGGCACAATTATATCCCCAGATACTCACACAAAACTCCTGGGCGTCACAGTCGATAACGCCCTAAAATATGATCTCCATGTCAATAAAACCATCAAATCTGTCAACAAAAAATTGGGCTTCCCTATACAGGATCAAACCCTTCCTCACTGTTTTTGCAAGAACCACTATCACTCGGTCCCACCTACTTTCTACCCTCCTCTATGCCTCCCCCCTCTTCACTAACCTGAAGCAAGCCATCCTTACCAAACTTGCTAGTTGTTACAACCATATTGCTAGATTTACTACAGGTGCTACCTCTAGGACCCACCATTGTATCAACCTAACTCAACTAGGATGGCTGGAGTGGCCCAGTCTTCTCCGATACAACCAACTTGTAATAACCCACAAAATACTATATCAACCCGAAAAAACACCAGCACTAAATAAGACCATCAAACCATACAATAACCTGAGGTTACTCTGCTGACAAACTGCTGGTACAAACAACTAAGAGCATAAATGTGGCTGGTGACTCTTATCTTCGCCAGCTCAGTAGGCAAAACTTGGAATATGCTACCTGCCAAATGTACTCACCAATCCTCCTTAACCCAGTTCAAAAAATGCCTCCAACTACACTTCCAGCAGCTTTGGCAATGTCCCTGCTTAAACCCCAACTAATCACCACCTGCTGTTCCTGCAAACTCTACCTAAGCATTTCAATCATATACTCTAATAAGTGTATGAATTCTTGATGTGACTTAGCCCATAACTGTGTGTATTATTGTCTGAAACTGAAGCCGCATGATTTTGATGTTGTCTATTATGTTTTATCTAAATTTGTAACCCTACTGAAAATTGCATATTATACTTTTCTCTAAATGTTTCTGTTGTTAGGAATGTATTTGTACTCTGCTTTCTGGAGCTTTTCTCCCCGGGCCTCCCCTGAAAATGGACATATATCCAGTTGGACTTTCCCGGTAAACAAATGTAAAATAAATACATTGTACTCACATTGGTAGTTTTTACCCAACGGTTGCCAACCAGTGGCCAGAATAGGTTAATAAGCAACTGGTTTGTACTGATCACAGCACATATTCTAGGATCACAGCTCCTATGCCATCCTGACTGGTATTGGTGTGCAACACAGCAAGCTTATTGACATCATACTACTTTAATGTTGGAGAAGCCATAATAGTTTTCTTCAGCATTGTTCCTGTTTATAGCTGCATTCCTAGACTACTACCTTAGCAGAATAGTCACATTAGGTACAAACTTTGCAAGATACTACACCACTCACAGAAACTTCTGTAACACATACTTGTTTTTTGGCCTTTGCATTTGGACATCTGCTCATTCTGTTTAAACGTTTTTTTTCTTGATCAGGTTTCATTCCCACTGATGTTAGAATGACTCATGCTTCAGATCTGTTACTATGGTTTCACATTTGTAATTTAACATGAAGTTATGCTCTCTTAGTTGTTTATCAGCTGTCAGTTTTTTGTTGGTATTCTTCTGTCTTATCACTGGTCAGCTATTAGTATGGTTATTTACAACACCTTGCAAGCCTCATTTACTTGAAACACCTGTCTTGCTGTTGAAATGCTAAATGGAAGTTTGTGGAACCTGTACCTACCTGGTGACACATTAAAGATACTGTGTAGAGCTTTGCTCATCTATTTGTTCAAAACCCTGCTTTGCATGCAGTATTGAAAAGAGCGTAACATTTGGCATTCTTGAAACCACTTTTCAGCTGTAAGTAATGGGCAGTATTCTATCTGAATCTGTATTCAAATGTTACATATTTCCTAAGTCGTTGAATAAATGTGTCAGTATGTTTCTTGTATGGCTTTGCACATTATCTGACATTTTGCTGTGACTTTTTTAATGATTACGAACAGATATGGTCTTTTACTTTCACACTGTGAACTTATTTTATAATTCCTTGCTTCTGACAAGTCTCGAAGCAAAAAAAAAAAAAACTAAGTACAACTGATTTGAGAAATAAATTTGAATGTTTTTTCTTATACTCCCCATCTGTGGTTTTCACTTAATGGTTGCCAACCAATGGCCAGAACAGGTTAATAACTTACGCTCATCTCTCTCCTCAGTACAGTCTACCCCAGCTGTTTAAAATTATTTCCTGACAAATTACACACTGAACCTATATCTAGTTTAAATTCATCATTATTTTTTATTAATTTTCAACATTTATTTCCAATATTATGACTTCCTGTTTCACTGTGTGATGCATTGTGAGATTTCGCCATATCAGGTCTTCAACTAATTCTATAGTACTCTCAAATGGTCATTTTATGTTTCTGTCAGTAACATTTTCACATGTGCTTACCTCTTTTCTAGCACATATTTTCAAGGTTGATTAAATGGTTTTGGCCATAGCTACTGAAGTCTTAAATTAAGTGAACGATTAGTATGGCTTTCTTTTTGGATTCTCATTTTATATTACTTTTTTCACCAGGTCCATTACTTTTATTCAACTTCCATCACTATTTTTTCCTTTTCTTTTTGTCATTTGATTCATGTTTTAATTTAAATGCATTTATTTTTCTTGTTTAATTTTTTTATTTGTTCACTGATGATTTGCTCTAAACACGTCCACAGTTTTTGATTAATGTAGGCTTGTTTTCACTTTGTAAGCTGCTACTTGTTTCAGTATTTCTTCTACTTCAATTTGTTTTATGACATGTCTTATTAGGGAATCAGTCACATCACCAAGTTTGAAGCCTTTGCGTTTGTTTTTCTGCTTGCTAGAATAAGCATCTATAAGCACTGTAGCCTGTTTACTCTTGTAAACAACAAATATCTAATGGAAAACTATGTCCATGCTGACAGTAATTACTGATTTAATCTTTAAGTGTGGCTTTTTCTTTTTTTTTTTTTTTTTTTTTTTGATAAAAACAACCACATCAAAACAAAGAACCAAGTTTATTCTGCAGAGCTTTCGTGTCAAACACCCTTCCTCAGTGCATTATAAAAACAAATAATACATGCATTTTAAATAGGAGCATCATTGAATCACATGTCAGCCTGCTAACCTATCACACATTCTCTCCCATCCCCCATATAATTAGTGTAAAATACTTAAAATGTTAAAGTCCTAAATTTAATTCACATAAAACATATTAAGTCCTTTCCATTTCTATATTCCTTTCTATTTTTATTATTTTATTTATTTTATTTTATATTTGTTGACCGGGATAGTCTAACTGAATTTATGTCCATTTTCAGTAGAGTCCCAGGGAGATAAGCTCCAAGAGATTACTAGACTACTAACATACAGGTACTAGTTGTTATACAGTTAAATACTACAAATTTTAAACAGTTCAGGAATCTTCACAGTTTATACAAAAAACATGTTACAAGCATTAGATAAGATATTTTAGACTTTATGTACAAGATTTCATTAGTAACTAGAAAGTAATTGTTAAACAAATACATACTTCAAGTTTCAACAGTTCAGCAATGCTCACAGTTTAAACAGTACTTGTTGCCTGCCTTAGGGAGGATGCTTTAGAGTTATATGCAGAAGAATTTAACTAGGTATTTTAAATTATCTCTGTTAGGGTAAGATATGATGTTAAGTTGTCTATCTCGCCTTCATTCTTGCTGGTTGGGTTCGGCTCCGACTCGGCCATCTACTAAAGCTCGAGAGCTATTTACTGGCTCGAGGCCTCCCCTTATCCCACCATGCTTGGCGCTAGATATCCAGATCTTGTTTGCCGCTTCAGCTATGAGGTTGCGCTTTTACTGGCTCAGGTCGTATTAATTTTTTTTTTTGTATTACTAGTTAATATTTACCTTGTATTTTTCTTAGATATAGATTGTCTTTCCCTTGTAGTGTAGTTAGACTGTACATCCCCTAGTTTGTCTCCCTAAAGAAACTCGTTTTCTGTTAGAGAGTTTCTACCCCCCCCCCGTGTTCTCTTTATTAGTGGCTAACCTCACCCTTGTTGTACCTATAGGAGTAGTGTTTAGCCTTGTAATATTTGTATATTTTTATTAAGGATAGTAGTTATTGAGTGTGTGTGTGAGTTTTTTGTGGTTATAATTGTTAGCTTAACTAGTGCGGGTGTGTGAGTGTTTCTGTGTGCCTTGTTGAAGCACTAGTTTAATTTTTCTCTCTTTAGTATCCCCGGGCCAGTATGTCCAAGGATACTAAAGTTTCAGGATTCAAGAAGTGTAACTTGTGCTGTCAGAAGATGTCTCTGACAGACGGTCACACTTCTTGTGTTTATTGCTTGGGTTCCCTACACCTGCATGACTCCTGCTCGGACTGTCATGCCTTCAGTCCGAGAGTCCTGCAGGAGCATAGGAAAAAGCTTATTTTGAGAGGCTTACTTAAGCCAGAGGGATCTCCGGCGAAGCCTCAGTCGGGGAAATCCTCAAAGCCCGCCAAGCCGTTGGCTCCCAGTTCGGAGCCGTCACTGGGCGGAGCATCTGCCTCCTCTTCGGCTCCAGCTGGAGCCGACATCCCTAGACCTCAATTGGCTCCGACTTTAGTGTCGGAACTGTCATTGGGCCGAAAACGTTCTAGGTCCCCTTTCTAGAATCGGTTCGTTCGACTCCGAGGTCACCGTTGCTTCAGTCAGAACGAAGCCATAGGTCCCACTCCTCTCGGTCTTCCAGGTTATCCGATCATGACTTAGAGAGGGTGATCAGTAGACTCCTTAAATCGCAGGCCCTGGCCAAAATGTTAACCAGCCCTTCTCAACAGACTGTGACTGTCCTGGTGTCTTCAGCAGTTCCTTCTCCGACTCCCCTTTTGTGTTCGGAGCCGGAGCTGGTTTGGGCTCGAATCTTGGAAACGTCAGAACCGATACCACATCTTTCGGCTCCTTCGTCGGCTCCGATCTCTTCATTGGTTCCTTCCTTGGAGGGATCTCGGCGCTGGGACTCCCTCGTCGGCTCCGAGGGGGCGAGTGGCATCGGAACTTGTCGACCCCGTTCTCCCTCTCGGGGCTTCAGCGCAGGTGAGCTCGGCCCCGACATCGGCCTCAGAGCTGTCCCTCTCGGCGCCAGGAGGGGTTCACGTCTCTTCGGAGTGGGGACCCTCTGCTCTGCCTGATAGGGGCACCTTCGAGGTCATGAGGAGCGTGCTGACTCCTGAGTCGGCCCCTTCGGCCCCTCCCCCCATAGTGCCTGCATAGGTCTCTGTCCACCCTCCTGACCCCAAGCGTGGAGAACCGACGCTCCAGGTCGTCCCATTGGGCATATCTTCCTCTTCCGAGGCCTCCCCTGATCACTCAGAGGAGCCTCCTTGGAAGAGAAAATGTAAGAGGAAACATGTCGACTCCCCCGAGTCAGTCACGTCTGATACCGACTTGGAGGATTCGGAAGGGTCCCCAAGATCCCCCTCTGAGGATGTCTCCTTTTCAGACATCCTAGAGATCCTTAAGCAGAGAGGGAACTGGACTGCCCTTAATCCTTCCGAGAATGAGTCTGTATACCTGGACGCGTTTGGTTCTCGCCTTTCCACCTCCTGGGTGTCTCCACCCTTCAACCCGCTCATGGAAGTAGTGGCTCGAAGGGCATGGTCAGCCCCAGACACAGTGGAACCAACTCCTCGCAGGTCAACTAAGTTCATTACAGCCCCACCCAACAAACAATTTTTGACAAAAGGTGTCCCTGTTGATGCCATGGTGGTGGCAGCAGCCACTAAGAAGGAGTTGGCTGACCCTTCGGTGCCTGTCCATCCACCTAATAAAGAGTCTAGGACAATGGACAGGTACGGGAAGCGGATGTTTTCTTCAGTGACCTTTTCCATGCGGTCGCTGAATTATCTGTGCCATTTCACCCACCTTCAAAGGGATCTTCTCAAGGAACTGGGTGATGCACTTCAGGATCCATCAGCTGCAGGAGTTCAGGATAAGATTAACTCCCAGCTGGCGACTCTTGACTCTATCGTCAACTCCTCCATGCGGCTCATTTCTTATGCAGCTGATGGGGTGAGTAGGGCCGCAGGTACAGGCATGGCTTTGAGGAGACATGCCTGGATGTGGTTATGTAACTTTGCTGACCCCTTTAAGGCGTCCTTCACCAATACCCCCTTTGATGGTTCGGCTCTGTTTGGACCACAGGTGAAGGATACCCTTACCAGGTGTGAGCAGGAAGGCAAGACTCTCTCTGCCGTGGGAGTCTGTTTTTCTACTTCCTCTAGACCATACCCTAAGGGTCAAAAAAGTGGGAAAATGTGGTTTCGGAAACCCCAGGGAGTCGTGCCTGACACACGTGGCAAGTTTCCCTCCAGGGGCAGGGGAGGGAACAATAATAGATGCCGCCCGAGGGGCAGAGGGGGTCCGCAAAATCAGGGTAGCAGAGAATCTTTCTCTGACAAACCCTTTCAGCACCCCTGAGGGGCTGCCCGACTGTCCGCCTTTGGAGGCAGTTGGGGGAAGCTTGAAACTGTACCCAGAAGCCTGGCAACTCCTCACACAAGACAAATGGGTACGGTCCATCATATCCGAGGGTTACAAAATCCCCTTTGTCCTCACCCCTGTAAAAACAATCAAGTCCTTTCCAGATGTTCCACCCGGTCTAAGGGAACAAGCAGTGCCAGAAATTTCAAAACTGCTAGAAAAAAGGGCCATCCAGCCAGTCCCTGCAGACCAGCAAGGATCAGGAATTTACTCCAAGTTCTTTTTGGTACCAAAAAAGACAGGGGACTGGAGACCCATTTTGGATCTCAGCAGGTTAAACAAATCTGTTCAAAGAACGAAGCTCCGGATGATAACGCTTCAGTCCATTCTACCCTTTTTGGGTCAGGACAATTGGATGTGCTCCATAGATCTTCAGGATGCGTACTACCATATCAAAATGGACAGGTGCTCCAGAAGGTTTCTCCGCTTCCGGCTGGGAGCCAGTCACTATCAATTCAGAGCCTTGCCCTTTGGTCTCACCACAGCCCCCAGGGTGTTCACCAAATGCATGGCAGTGGTTACGGCTCACCTGAGACTGCAAGGATTCCAGGTGTTTCCATATCTAGACGACTGGCTCCTTACTGCTTCCACCAGGCATTAGCTACTGCGAGCCAGGGATTATACCATCCAAACTTGCTCCGAGCTAGGTATCTCAATAAATTTTGAAAAGTCTGCATTGTCGCCTTGTCAGTCTATAACCTTTACAGGCGCAAGATTAAATACAAAAGAGCTGTCTGCAAAACTTCCTCTAGACAGAGTGTCAGACATTCGCCGACAAGTGCAGGTCTTACTACAGTGCAAGAGGATTCAGGCCAGATTTGTACTAAAAACTTTGGGTCTCATGGCAGCAGCAATCATACTAGTTCCCCTGGCTCGTTTTCACATGCAAATTCTTCAGTGGATGCTGTTTACCCAATGATCTTTTTCAACAACTTCAATGTCTCACAACATAATAATCACCCAATCATGCAAAGACCACCTGGCTTGGTGGATGGTCTTCCCACTAGTACTCCAGGGCAGACTATTTGTTCTTCCTCCTCCTGTTGCCACGGTGACCACGGATGCCTCCCTGATCGGGTGGGGGGGCATTTTCAGGGCAGGAATGTCCAGGGCACTTGGCAACCTCTAGAGTACCACCTGCACATAAACGTCTTGGAGATGAGAGCGGTGCCTTTAGCGTTGCAAGCTCTTCAGGACTTTCTTCCCACTGGGACTATTGCAATTCAAACAGACAAATATGTCTGTAGTGTGGTACATCAACAAGCAGGGCGAAACCAAGTCCTATCCCTTATGTCGAGAAGTACTCAGACTCTGGCAGTGGGCGATCTCCTCTCAACGGTTTCTGATAGCAATGCACATCCCCGGGAAGTCCAACGTCATAGCGGACAGACTAAGCAGAGCTATTCTCATGCCTCACGAGTGGTCTCTCAATCAGTCAGTAGCGGACATAATTTTCCACAGATGGGGTCAACCTTGCTGCGACCTTTTCGCAACTCCTCTCAACAGCACGTGCGACGATTTCTTCACTCTCTTCCCCCTCCCTGGCCACTCCCCCAGAGATGCTCTAGTTCACGATTGGCCGCAGGGTCTTCTGTATGCATTTCCACCTTTTCCCCTAATTCCCAAACTAATTCAGAAGGCGACCGCATTGGGATCCAGGATGATCCTCATTGCCCCTTACTGGCCTCGACAAATTTGGTTCCCATTCCTGCATCGTCATCTGCTGGAGCAGCCGTGGAATCTGGACCCAGTGCCAGACCTCTTGGTCCATCAGTCGGGCGGGCTGCACCAATCCCTTCAGTCTCTCAACCTCACAGCTTGATTGCTCCACTTCCAACCTTAGCCAGGCTTCCACATATTTCTCAGCCGGTGCGTGAAGTCATCCTTTCTTCGCACAAATCTACCATCAGGAAGACTTATGCTAGTAAGTGGAAACGTTTCTCTTTCTGGGCAGAGGCTAGGAATATAGACCCCTTTACAGCCCCTGTCCATCACGTTCTAGATTTTTTAGCAGAACTTTTTCAAGCTGGTTCCTCGTCTGCCACCATTAGGGTCCAATTAGCTGCTATCGCAAATTTCCATGCTGGCCTGTCAGAAACCAGCATCATGTCCCACAAACTTTGCAAGGCCTTTCTTAAAGGGACTATTTTGCTTAGGCCCCCGGTCAGAGATCCCCCGCCTCCGTGGGATATAAGCTTGATATTGGCATCCTTGATTCTCCCTCCCTTTGAACCTGCGGCTTCCTGTTCCTTAAAATTACTCTCCTGGAAGACTCTCTTTTTAGTAGCCATCACCTCAGCTAGGAGAGTTTCGGAACTTCAAGCCCTCTGTATTCGTCCTCCTTACCTTGTGTTTCACAAGGATAGAGTTTCACTCAGGACTAATCCTTTTCTGCCCAAGATACCTTCTGAAATAAACCTGAATCAGGCTATTGACCTACCTGTCTTTTTTCCTAACTATTCGAACAAAGCTGAACAAAAGTTACACCAATTGAACGTTCATAGGCAATTATGTTTTTTATTTGGGTGGGACTAAGCAAACAAGAAAATCAGACCAACTCTCCCTACTAAACCTAAAGGTCATTCCACCAGAGCGTTAGCTACTTCGGTAGCTTTTCAAGCTAGACTACCAATGGAATCTATTTGTGCTGCAGCTACATGGGCCACTCCTCATACCTTCATTTTACATTATAAGTTGGATATGGCCTCTAGGAGTAGAGCTGATTTTGGTTCCACTGTGCTCGAGAGTCTCTTCTGATGAGCCACCCAGGACTAAGGTGCTAGGTACGCTGTCCCAACCAGCAAGAATGAAGGCGAGATAGACAACTTAACATTAAGAAGTTATGTACCTACCATAACGTTCCATGTTAGTTGTCTTATTCTCGCCTTCTTTCTTGCGTCCCACCCTGCATCCCCCTAGCCTGGACAGACCAAAAAGAGCCCTTTTTTGAGGCCTTCTTCCTCTGGCTGAGTCTTATCTTGTTTACGTCCTTCTCTGTTTTAGTACTGTAGGTAAACCTTGTAGTTTGGACAGGTGTCCTTAAAAAAATTTTTCTATGGTGTTAGCTCTGCCAAACAAGATCTGGGTATCTAGCGCCAAGCATTGTGGGATAAGGGGAGGCCTCGAGCCAGTAAATAGCTCTCGAGCTTTAGTAGATGGCCAAGTCGAAGCCGAGGATCGGCTCCGAACCCAACCAGCAAGAAAGAAGGCGAGAAGAAGACAACTAACATGGAACGTTATGGTAGGTACATAACTTATTTTTGCCAAGGATAGGCCTTGATCTAAAAAGACACAGAGCAGGAATTAGGTCTTAAGAGAGGGTATTTGGGATATAATATGAGATTAGTCTGGATTTGTACAGGGACATAACCAATGGGTTTTAAGATAGTTTCAGATTGTGTTTAAAAAGTGTAAATGAAGACAGTGATGTAAGTTCATGGGGGAGTTGGTTCCAATACTTTCCAACTGCATTTGAGAGCAGAGCATCTCCTGCCATGTTATTAGATTTACATGTTGATACAAGTAGTTTATTAGATGAGCGTAAAGTTGAAAGGTTCTTATATTGGGTGATGAGACTAGCAAGTATTGGTAGGTTGGAAAAGGGTTTTGTGCACAATGGTGAGTTGTTTAAATTGAATCTGATTCAGAAGCTCTAACCAGCCTAATTGTTTCAGATTATGGCAGTGATGGGTCCTAAAGGAGGAAGCAGTAGCAAATCTGGCAATGCTATTGTAAGTGTTGGCTAGCTTGTTAAGGTTATTTTTTGACAAGTTAGTATATATGGAAGAAGCATAGAGAAGTGCGGAGATAAGGTGGGAATAGGCAATAGTGGTTCTGACTACTGGGGAGAAAAAGGGTTTTATCCTATAGAGGGAGCCTAGTTTCCTGTTGACAGTTTTTATGGTATTGCTAATATGGGTTTCAAAGTTCAGGTTGTTATCAATGGTTACCCCTAGAAGTTTAGTTGTTGGATCGGGAGATATGAGTGTACCATTATTGGATAAGACTGAAAAGTTCATTGGGAGTGATTTACGGGTAGGAGTGAAGAGGAGGAGTTTGTTTTTTTGGGGTTCAAGAGGAGGCAGTGTTGTAGAAATTTTCTATTTTATTGAACATTGTCTTAGTTAGAGTCTGTAGGTGGGATTGAGATTTAGCTGAGCAGATTATCGTCGAATCATCTGCTTATTGTACACAGTTAAAGGAATAGCTAAGTTGAGGTCATTGATAAATATTGAGAACAGGAGGGGGGCCCATTATGTAGAGCCCTGAGGAACACTTAGGGTAACTGGGAGATGGGATGAGAGGTGGTTGTCCCATAGCACTGCCTGCTGTCTATTATCAAGGTAGGACTGGAACCATGTTATAGTCTTTGTGTCCAGAGAGAGGGATTTTAGAATATTGAGAAGTAAGTGGTGGTTGACCATGTCAAATGCTTTTGAAAGGTCGATTAAAAGTGCTGAAGAGAGAAGATTGTTGTTATGTTTTTTATTGATGCTGTCAGTGAAGGATAGGAGTGCAGTTGTACTGTGGAAAGGCCTGAAGCCATGTTGAGATTTGGCCAGTAAACGGAGGGAGTGAAACGAATAATACAGAAAAATTGGACAATTTTAATGGCAATGCCTAAACTGAGGGAAATAATAGGAAAAAATACTTGTTTGCTTATAGAAATTTGGAAAGTCTGAAGATGAAGCTGTGTTATAAAGATTTTAAACAAACAACAAAAACAAGCGGCCCATCTAGTAAAACAGATACATTTAAGTGCTTTAACTGTAGCTGCTGTGAAGATATTTATGAAGGAGAGAATAAATTTGTACATCCTCTAACAAAAAAATAATTTATATTTCACTGTTATGCAAGTTGTAATACAGTACAAGTAGTATACTTAGCTACCTGTGTAACCTGCCCTTCATTTTATGTGGGAAAGACTACTAAGGGAACGAATAGTGGAGCACAAATCTGATATTAGAAGAAGTATAGGTACAAGTGCATTGAGTAAGCACATAATGGATAATGTCCCTAGGCATTATTTTAAATTTAGGGTGATAGATAATGTAACTATAAGTGTAAGAGGTGGGGACTTGAATAATATTTTGGAAATAACAGAATACGAATGGATTGTAAGGTTAAGGGGCAGATTATAAACCCGGTATTAATAGTGTGACTAGCATAAAGCCTATTTTAATAAAAAATAGAAGTTTAATTTAATAATAATAAAAATAGAAAGGAATATAGAAATAGAAAGGACTTAATATCTCTTGTGTGAATTAAGTATAGGATTTTAACATTTTAAGTATTTTATAATAATTAAATGGGGGGTGGGAGAGAATGTGTGATAGGTTAGCTGGCTGACGTGATTCATTGATGCTCCTATTTAAAATGTATGTATTACTTGTTTTTATAATGCACTGAGGAAGTATGTTTGACCCGAAAGCTCTGCAGAATAAATTTGGTTCTTTGTTTTGCAGTGGTCGTTTTATCAAAATATAATTGACTATACCTGAGTTATAGTATTGACCATTTGCAATTTTCAGTTTTTTTTTTTTTTTTTTTTTTTCTTTTTTCTCATTAAGAAAGGTAAGGTTAAAGACCTTCATGGCTTCTTCCCTAGCAATGTACAAGAATCCAACACACTAAGCCTTGCCAGATTTTTCAGCTAATCCACCTGCACTGTGGAATAAATAAACCTTTTGAAAACAAAACTTTTTTTAGCAAAATTTCTTCATAATGAAAGGATTCTTTAGAGGTACATTTGAGCCATTTTCCACAAGGAATTGTTCTTCTGTGGTTTCAGACACAGAAACTTTGTAAAACAAATGCAGTTCTTCACTTTTGCAGATGTATTTTTTCATTTATTGTAGCTATTTACAATTTCCTGGCACCATGTCATATCAGAGAGACAGGATATGTGGTCTTACCTTCATGGTCATATTCCAGCTGATTAGGCATGCTGAGTACCTTATTCCTTACTAATCTCTGTCAGTAGCTCATTTGCCATAAAGCTTTAAAATGATCTATGAAAGACCTTGGGGTTTTCTTATAAGTTGCCATTTGCCCCTTTCATATAGTTGCCAGTGATGCCCAGTTAGTAGGCCTAGCTACCCCTGTCCCCCTGACATTGCCAAGCTAACAGTGGCCACCATCTCTCATCCCTCTGACTGGCACCTGCAGCGTACTGTCCAAAACCAAATCACTAGAGCCTCAGTAAGGACTCTTGTTGTTGTGCTCCATACAGCTGTTTGTGAAGATGTTTCTTTGAAAATTCATGTGACTTAATGATGCGATAAACAAGACGTGCTGAACTGGTGGGAAATGGAGACAAGCTTGTAGAGAAATGTAGCTTAGGACAAAATGGCATCCAGAGATCTTCCTTTGACTGAAATGGAAAACTAGCTTTGCTCATGACAGTTTTATTTACTTATTTTTTATTTGTTAACAAGGGTAGACCACTGATTCAATTAGACAATTTTCCGGATTAGCTGGGAATGTTAGAGTTGATAGTTTTATAAATATAGACTGCATTCTTAAGAAAAGTAGGATATGCAAAAATTCAGTTATGTAAATGTTTTCTTCAACTAAACTAACAAAGTTTCTTAACATGCCCATTAGTCTGAGTGCACAGATTGTTATACTAGTTATAGTTTATAGAGTTTGCAGGGAAGAAGGGAAGGTGTAGGAGAAAGTCGTTAAAGGATGACAAGTGAGTGTTCAACATAGGGAAGGAAAAGTGAGAGAAGAAGAATGTAGTTGTGAAGGTTCTTTGGAAATATGAAAGTCCATTTGTAATTGAACATTTTGGGATCACTCATAAATAGGTAAATACACCCTGTAAATATCCCGCCAAGAATAGTCAGGGGTTCAGAACTTTAAAGCCGGGGTGAAGACAAAATTAGTAACAATAACTTGAGAACACTTCAGTGCAAACTTACAGAACCATAGGTCATTCAATTATGGAGAGATTTCTCAAGCTTCGAGACCTGCACTTGTCATACTCATTATTAAGGAAAAGTGAAATAGGCCTAACTCAATCCATAAGCTTACTTTCTTGCTCTGGAAAAATAGAGACTGTTGTCTAGAATAAATCATCAAACTTGGTAAAGTTGGGACTTGAAACCACATATCAATATGCATATAGGTTTATAGGTTCATAAGTAAGTACTAGGCAAACTGCCTTTGTGGGCCATTTTAAGTGTAGCCAGATGTTCTTCGTGTTTCACTGTTGCAGTCATCACATTTGGGTTATCCCTGCCAGGGTAGCCCTCGGCCGGCCAAAATACCAGAGGCTTAGTATTTCTGCGTCTGTTGCTGTCGCTTCAGGACTGACGTCAGGTCGTCAGTAGTATAAAATAAGGCAGCCGACGCCATTACATCAGTCTTTCTTGCCACGGAGTCCGAAGCAGAAGCAGTTCGCATGAGTGCCGGTTGGCCACTACCCAAGTTTCATCAACCAAATTGAAGCTGAAGTCTTCTAAAGCTAAGTGCCCCATTAGGGATCCTTTTTTTCTTGTACTAACCGTTGTCAGAAAACCTTAATTGCCTCCCCTGTGGAGAGCAAGTACCACACCGAGACTTTCATTTTTACTGCGTCAGTTGCTTGGGCCCAGACCACGACATCTCTCGCTGTCGCTTTTGTGCTTTGTTCAATGCCAGAACTATATGTCGTCGGGCCCTTATTGTGGCTAGATATTTTCGCTTGCAGTCCTTGAATTCCGATATGACTTCGGTAAGCCATCCGACAGCAGATCTTCTGAAAAAATGTAAAGATAAAGACAGAGACAGACCACACAGGTCCAAACCTACAGACAACGCTACTGTTAAGCTAGTTGTCAGTTCTCCAGTCCTCAGTGAGGAGCTTTCGCAGCCCCTGATGCCTGCTTCTGTGGATTCGCAGGCCACTACCGAGACCCTTTCGGAGTCCGGAATGCCGCAAAACTCTTCTTCGACTAAGGATCCTGTAGTTGTCTCTCCCTTGGATGGGTCAGGAGCCGCTGAGCAGGCACCGGCTTCCGAGGAAGTACTTCACACTACCAGTTCTCGACACAAACCAACTTCTTTCTCGTCTACTGTTCTTTTGAAAACTACTGAGTTTCTAAGGCCCGGGGTATGAACCACACCCAAGAAACCAACCCAGTCTCAGGCACCTGCTTCCTTGCCTCAGTCTCAAATGCTTAAAATGGCAGAAGATCTTATCATGCTGATTAGGGGAAGCCAAGCTACTCCTTCCAAAAGAAAAAGAGATCTGCCCCCAGTAGTTTTGTCTGAACAGGAATCTGAAGACTCTTATGCATCTGAATATGAAGACATGCAACCCCTCTCTGCTTATGAGGATTTTAATGCAGAGGACTCCATTCCTTCAGCCCCCCCCCCCCCAATGACTTTTCCTTTTGGGAAACCCTTCATAGCTTAAAGGAGCATTTCCAGTGGGAATGTCAGGACTACCCTCAGTCTAAAAAGAGACTCGGAATTCTTAGATCTTCCACAGCACAGACCCCTGGCTATTCCCCCAGTCCTGGATGTTGTGGAGCATGTTTTCCTGGAATCCAGTTTGACTCCTGCACGCAGAAAACCAGACAGGTATTACGGAGTCTCTGATTCTTACAAGTTTCTTTTTAAAAATCCTACTGCTGACCCTGAGGTTATTTCTCAAGGGCCTAAAGGAATTAAAGCAACCCCTGCTAAGAATCCCACCCCCTCAGATAGGGATTCTCGAGCACTAGACAGATGGGATAAAAAAGTATACACCGCTGCTACTCTTACTATCAGAGCACTAAATTGCCAGTTCCCTGTGCTAAAATTTCAGCAACATACCCTGGAACTCCTCAAACAAAAAATGTCTTCCTTTCCTGTTTATGCAGAATCTAAAGAGTTACAAGAGTTAATGCATTTTGCAAGTCAAGTAACTAAACACACCTTGCACTGTGGTTTTGACAGCCTAGAAGCTTCTTGCAGGGCAGCAGTCACCAGTTCTGTCCTTAGAAGGCATACATGGCTTAAGGAACAGCCCTTGCCAGACCATGTTAAATCTAAGTTGTTGGATGCACCCTTGCACAAAGACAACTTATTTGGCACTAAGGTAGAAGAGGTCTTAAAAAAGATGGAAGAAAAAGTTAAATCTATGCAAACAGTTAAGGATTTCTTACAGGTCCAGCCACCCAGGTTCAGCAGGTATTGCCCCTCCAAGCACTGGTCCTTTCCTGCTCCCACCAGGTCAGTTCAGCCCAGACCCCGTGGAAGCAGACCACCCCCCCCCTCCACCAGACAGCAGCCACAGGGAATGGAGAGCTCTAAACAGTGGACTTCCTCCACTTCAAAAACAAGGAGTTCTAAGCCACCCCCCTCATGGTAAGAACTCACAGTGACTCTCCTCCCCCACCCCCTCCCTCTGCCCACCTTCACTTACCTGGAGGAGGAAAACTCTCCTTTCACGCAAGCACCTGGGCCACCATTAGCAATGACCGCTGGGTCCTCAACATAGTGTCCCAGGGATACAACTTTTCTTTCCACATCCTTCCAACTCCAAAAGGGTTTCCAGATCTACCTCCAAACCAGCGGGCAGAGGCACAAAAGCAAGTCCTTTTCCTGCTCTCTATGAGGGCAATAGAGCACATTCCTGCAGAACAGAAAGGCCAAGGTTTCTACTCCAGACTTTTTCTGATACCCAGAAAAGAGGACACATCCTTGACAGCTTTCAAGCCCCTTCTCTCCCCAGGGGCTCTCCTGATCAAAACAGACAAACACCACTGTGATGTGGTATATCAACAAGCAGGGAGGGACTCACTCCTACCCTCTATGCAGGCTGGCCATGACCCTTTGGCACACAGCCTCTGCCCCACCTGTTAGCACAATTCCTACCAGGTTCTCAAAACTCTCTGGCAGACTACTTAAGCAGAAATCTTCTGAACTCACACAAGTGGCAGCTCAACAAAAGTACCTTCACACTGATAACTCAGAAATGGGGCAACCTGAAGGTCGACCTCTTTGCATCCCACACCAACCATCAGCTCAGCAAGTTCTGCACCAGGGGGCATCACTGAATGGCTTGGAAAGTGGATGCCTTGTCCTTCCCCTGGGTCAATCTATCGATGTCCTTCATGGATGCATCTGCAGTCATAACAACTGGGTTGTCCTGTCGTCAGGCAGCCCTTCGGTCGGCCGGATTCCAAAGTCCGGGTCCGGCTTCGGCTGATGTCGCACTTCACCCGGCGTCATCTCTGCTGGTCTTCGGGTATAAAGGCATCAGCCGACGCCATTTTCTTCAGTCTTTCTTGCGCGTGGCCCAAAGCAGAAGCTGTTCGCAAGTGCCGGTCGGTCAGATCCAGAGATTACTACTACCGAATACTCCTTCGAAGACTTCTAAAAGCTAAGTACCCCGTTGGGGACTCTTTCTTGCCTCAGCCGATGTCAGAAAAAGTCAATAACTGTTTAACTTGTGGGAAACAAATACCTCATAAAGATTTCCACTCTTACTGTTTGCCTTGTTTAGGCCCAGACCACGACGTAGCAGCCTGTTCGCCTGTGCTTCTTTCAACCGACAACGCTTAGGCGTCGGTCGGAGTTTGCTGAACAGTTTTTCGCTCTGAATTTGCGTACATTATGCCGCCGGATCCTCCGACTACCCAAATTATTAAAAACGCAAAGAAAAGACCGACACTCGCGGTCCGCGGTTTCGCCGAAACCATGGTTAAGCAAACGCGAGTGTCTCGGTTTCGCGAAACCGAGAAAACTGATCAGAGTACAGCCGAATCAATGACTACTACTGAGGTTCCGGTTACCTTACTTGAATCGGCCTCAGAAATTTTACCTACTACAGTGGTTACTAGTGACTTATCAGACACCATCCCTTTGGATGTCTCTACCCCAGCACGTGGTGCTGCTAGGCCTCCTGCAGCCATGTCTATTAAGGCCTTCGCCAGGGCTAAAGCAGCCAAATCTACTAAGTCAGTGCCTGTTAAACCCCTCAACCAGGCCCACTTCTAGTTCACAAATGCTTACTCTGGCAGAAGATTTAATATCCTTAATTAGGGCATCTCAATCTCACCCAGACAGGGCCTCTCAGCCCCCAGAAAAGAGACCTAGAGCAGAGCCCCTCGAGCCTGTGTCCTCTGATGATTCTGCGGAAGACTCAGATATTACAGACCAGCCAGAGGCTCCTTTCTCCAATTTTGAGGACTCAGATGCTGAAGAATCCATTCCAGCTGCTTCCCCACCAGAAGAATTCTCCTTTGGGGAAACCTTACATGCCATGAGAGAACATTTCCAATGGCAGGAACAGGATTTTCAGACTCCAGAAAAAGACTTAGGACTTTTCTGCACCTACCACAACACAGGCCCTTAGCTATACCTCCAGTCCTCTCTGTTGTGGACGATGCATTTAATGATGTTTGCACTGCACCAGATTCTTTACCTCCAGCACCTGCCAAACCAGATAGATTTTACAGGGTGCCAGACACTCATCATCACCTATACAAGGCGCCTCTTGCAGACCCCGAAACTATATCCCTGGGCCCTAAGGCTGTAGCCTCAACCACAGCAATAAACCCTATTCCTTCTCAAAGGCAAGCCAAGTCTTTAGACAGATGGGGCAAAAAGGTTTACACCTCTGCTACTCTCTCAGCTAGAGGTTTAAACTGTCAGTTTCACATGATACAATACCAAGAGTTTATGCTTGATCAGTTAACTAAAAGCTATCCTCTGATGACTCTATAGATAAGAAAATCTATTAGAAATGGTAAATAACATACAACAGGTTAGTAACCATTCCTTAAAATGTGGCTATGATGCACTGGAGGCTTCATTTAGATCAGCCATGACTGGCACAGTGATAAGAAGACATGCATGGCTGAAGGAACAAGTTTTACCGGATCATGTTAAAGCTAAGTTATTAGATGCTCCTATGGATAAGACCAGTTTGTTTGGTACACCTGCCCAGCAGGTAATGAAGAAAATGGAAGAAAAGGCAAAATCTGTACAAACGGTTAAAGATTTCTTGCAGGTTCAGCCCCAAGGTTTAGCAGGAACTGGCCTGCCAAAATTGGTCCTTTCCTGACTCCACAAGATCCCAAAGGGGCAGGAATAGATGTTCCAGAGGCAGAAATCAAACCAGAGGGGTGCCTACAGAGGACGACAGTGGCAAGGTAATAACAGAGCCACAGGCACAGCCACTACCACTACAACAGGGCAATCACAGTGACTTGATTCTAACTCCGCCTACCAGGGAACAAATAGCAGCACCCTTAGGCGGAAAATTAACCTTATTTTCAAAGAACTGGCACTATATCACAAAAGACAAGTGGATTTTGCAAACCATAGACCAAGGTTACTGGTTCCACTTCCACACTATACCAGTCAAAAGAGGAATGCCAAACCTACCTCCAAATCAAAAAACAGAAGCTCTACAGCAGATAATGCAATTAACAAAGATGAGAGCTGTGGAAAGAGTACCAATAACAGAACAAGGCAAAGGATTCTACTCCAGACTATTCCTAGTTCCAAGAAAGGAAAAAGCTGGAGACCTATTCTCGATCTGTCCACCTTAAACACATACATCATTGTCCCAAAATTCAAGATGCTGACCCTACAGCAACTTCTTCCCATGCTGGGCAAGGAGTGTTGGCTGGTAACTCTAGATCTCAAGGAGGCATACCTGCACGTCCCCATTCGACCAATTTGCAGAAGATACCTCAGATTTCTTGCAGGATCAGAGCACTATCAATTCTCAGCATTGCCCTTTGGCTTATCTACTGGCCCCAGAGTATTCACAAAATGCCTGGCATCAGTAATCGCCCACTGCAGACTACAGGGAATCCAAATTTATCCATACCTGGACGACTGCCTGCTACAAGGGGACAACAAAAGCAAGCTGACAACAGATTTACAAAGGGTCATTTACTTGCTACAAGCACTGGGATACACAGTCAATTTGCAAAAATCAAGGCTGATTCCATCCCAAACAAGGACATTCTTGGGCGGAATTGGACACAGTAAAACAAATGGCATTCCTAACTGCAGAAAAACAAAAGATCTCCCTCTTTACTTCTTGGCACTAACAAACCACAGCAAGCTAACAGCAAGAAAAGTTCTGCAGGCCTTGGGCTTCATGGCATCATGCATAATCTTGGTTCCACATGCCAGACTGCATATGAGAAAACTACAGTGGTACCTAAAGAATTTATGGTCCCAACACAGGCACAGCCTAGAAACAGAAATTCCACTAATTCCATGCCTAAAACAGGAGTTCCTATGGTGGGCTCAAGCATGCCAGTCAAACCCAGGCTTACCCTTTCACAAATATCAAGCAAGCCAAACCATCACAACAGACGCCTCAGACCTAGGATGGGGGGCTCACATGCTGGACAAATGCGTGCAAGGATTGTGGACGGGACCAACTTCACCTGCACATCAACCTAAAAGAAATGCTGGCAGTAAAACTGGCAATCCAAAAATTCAGACCATTTCTCAAAGAAGGCCATTTGATGATAAGGACAGACAACACCACAGTCATGTGGTACATCAACAAACAGGGAGGCACTCATTCATACCCCTATGCAGAATGACTTTGGACCTTTGGAACCTGGCACTCAGCTACAACATCCAGTTACAGGCAATGTTTGTACCGGAAAGGAGAACACTCTAGCAGACATGTTAAGCAGAACCACCTCGGATGCTCACGAATGGATGCTACACCCGGACATCTTCAAGACCATCGCAAAGAAATGGGGAATGCCACAGATAGATCTATTCGCTTCCCCTCTCAACCACCAGCTCAAATTCTGCACAAGGACATTCCATCCACTTGCATCGAAAGTGGATTCGCTCTCCTTCAGCTGGAAAGGCCTGACAGCATATGCATTCCCACCTCTTCCCTTGATACACAAGGTATTACTAAAAATCAAGGAGGAACGTCCAAGGATAATCCTGATAGCTCCAAACTGGCCAAGACAACACTGGTACCCATTGCTGAGGAGCATGTCTCGGGACAAAATGTGGTCAATACCCCTGATGCCTTTGATGTTAACTCAGAACAACTACAGCATCATGCATCCAAACCTAAAAACGTTGCAGCTGACTGCATGGCACATCACATAGCAGCAACTATTCCAGATCTCTCCCAAAGGGTTAAAGACATTATCCTTGAAGCCCGCAGACCTTCAACAAGAAGGAACTATGCATGGAAATGGAAAAGGTTTGTCATTTGGAGTGCTGAAAGAGGGAAGGATGTGTCAAATATAGATATGGCTAACATTCTGGAGTACTTGGCAGAGCTTCTACATACAGGCCTGTCCTATTCCTCCATCAAGATACATGCATCAGCTATTTCAGCAGAATACAGCTTTGATTCACCTGTCTTCTCACATCCTCTACTCAGGCAGTTCCTCAGAGGGATCAAGAATGTAAAACCTCCTAGGAAACCACCACTGCCAGCTTGGGATTTGAACTTTGTGCTAGAAAAGTTGACACTGCACCTTTGAACCAGCAGCAACAGCAGACCTACAGCATCTTTCATGGAAAACTGCTTTCCTACTGGCAATAACCTCAGCAAGGAGGGTTTCTGAACTTCAGGCCCTAATGGCAATACAACCCTTCCTAATCTTCCACCAAGACAGAGTGTCCATGAGGACTAATCCTACATTTATGCCTAAGGTGGTATCCAGAGTGTCCCTAAACCAGGCAATCCACCTACCTACCTTCTTCCCCAACCCACAAAACAGAGGGAAAGAATGCTGCATACCTTGGATGTACACAGACAGCTACGCTACTACCTGGACAGAACAAAAGTAACAGAAAAACTGACCAGCTTTTTGTAGCCTATGCAACAGGAAGGGAAGGAAAAGCAATTTCCAAACAGACAATCTCCAAATGGATAGGAAATTGCATACGATTCTGTTACTCCTTCCATGGAAAACCAATTCCACAGAACATACGACCTCATTCTACAAGAGCAACAGCCACTACCACAGCCTTCTTACGAGGAGTGGCAACCAAGGACATTATTGAGGCGGCTACTTGGACCTCCGTGCATACATTTGCCAAGCATTATAATTTACCTCTGTATTCCAGATCCCGAGCAGGGTTTGCCACTGCTGTACTGCAAGGGATCCTAACCACACCATAATCTATTCTTCCTCCTACCCTAGTTGGCTATGGTATTCTACCCAGTTGTTATGACTGCAGATGCATCCATGAAGGACATAGTACAGTTTTGTACCTACCATAAATGTAGATGTCCGAACTGGTTAGCATCTGCAGTCAGGATTACCCTCCCTCCTTCCCCTCTGTGGTACTCCTAGGGTATTTACCCTTCTAATAGCTAGCTGGTGGGGGGGAGTCTCTTATGGTGTATTTGTTTGTATATATGTACATACATGCTTATTTTTTGTGTTTGCCTTCTATCCTTTGGGAAACATTGGCATTTTTACCCAAAATTTAGCCTTCCAAGAGGGCAACTGGCATCTGGGGCAAGAAACACTGAAGAAAATGGCGTCGGCTGATGCCTTTATACCCGAAGACCAGCAGAGATGACGTCGGGTGAAGTGCGACATCAGCCGAAGCCGGACCCGGACTTTGGAATCCGGCCGACCGAAGGGCTGCCTGACGACAGGACAACCCAGTTGTTATGACTGCAGATGCTATCCAGTTCGGACATCTACATTTATGGTAGGTACAAAACTGTACTGTCTGTGCCTTTCCTCCTCCACCTCTCATCCCCAGGGTACTGCTCAAAATAAAGGAGGAAAAGCCAAGGACATTCTTATTGCTCCAGACTGGCCTCGCCAGCACTGGTACCCACTGCTGTGCAGCCTGTCCCCCCCCACCATCATGGCATCTCACTCAGATTCCAACCCTCCTGACCCAGAGGGAAGGAGAATTCATGCATCCCTAATTGCAGACCCTCAGTTTGGCAGCTTGGCTTATTCCCTAACCCCCAATCAATCTGCCAACCTCAGTCAACAGATTCTAGATGTCATACGTGAAGCCAGACGCCCTAGCACTAGAAAGTCTTATGCTGGCAAATGAAAAAGGTTCAGCACCTGGATTCAGGCTAAGGGAGCCAATATGACACAGCCCTCCCTCTCATCCTGGATTACTTAGCTGACCTGTTAACACAGTGGTATCTCTTTTTCCTCTATTAAAATTCATGCCTCTGCTATCTCTGTTCATTTCCCCACTGCGCAGCCCCTTTTCTCACACCCTCTGATCAAAGAGATTTTAAGAGGGGCTAGCAACTTGAGACCACCCAGAAGAGCACCAACCCCAGCTTGGGACCTTAACTTTGTGTTGTGAAAACTTACCCTGCCCCCCTCTTCGTACCAGCCTCTTCAGCAGAGCTAAAATTTCTCTTCTGGAAGACTACTTTCCTTCTGGCCATCACTTCAGCCAGAAGGGTCTTTGAGCTGCAAGTGCTCATGGCTGTGGAACCCTTCATCATCTTCCTTGCTGACAGGGTCTTCCTCAGGACTAACCCATCCTTCGTGCCCAAGGTGTTGTCCACTGTGGCTCTCAACCAATCCATTCATTTGCCCACCTTTTTTCCTAACCCACAGAACATGGGGGAAAGGATCCTGCACTCTCTAGATGTGCACAGACAGCTCAGATTCTGTCTTGACAGGACTAAATCCTTCAAAAAGTCCGATCAACTGCTGGCTAGCTTTGCTGCAGGGGCAGAGGACAAAACCATCTCCAAACAAACCATTTCAAAATGGATAGCACACTGCATCCATTTCTGTTACAAGCAACATGGAAAGCCTCCCCCCAAGGGGGTCAGGACTCACTCCACCAGGGTAGCCTCCACCCCTGCAGCTTTCCTCAGAGGGGTTCCCACCAGGGACATCCTCTAGGCTGCCACCTGGACATTTGTTCACACCTTTACCAAACATTACCGCCTGCCTATCTTCAAATCCAGGGCAGGGTTTGCCTCTGCACTCTTGCAGGGCATCCTAGCCAGCCCCTAGTTTTCTTGACTGCCTCCACCCATTTCCTCAGCTTTGGGAATCAACCCAAATGTGATGACTGCAACAGTGAAACACGAAGAACATAGTATAGTTCTGTACACGTACCATAAATGTAGATGTTCGAGTGTATTTACTGTTGCAGTCCTGGTTTCCCTCCCTCCATCCCACTCTTCTTCTTCTCTTTCCTTACAAGGGACATATTGGTATTTACTTTCTACTAGTGGGGTTCTTCCACCAGAACCTGGCTCCCGCTTGGGGGCTTCTGACAGGTTAGGGCAAGAAAAACTGATGTAATGGCGTTGGCTGCCTTACTTTATACTACTGATGACCTGACATCAGTCCTGAAGCAACAGCAACCGACGCAGAAATACTAAGCCTCTGGTATTCGGGCCGGCCGAGGGCTACCCTGGCAGGGGTAACCCAAATGTGATGGCTGCAGCAGTGAATACACTCGAACATCTACATTTATGGTAAGTGTACACAACTGTACTTTTCCCTTTTGGTGCTTTAATTAATGTATCTCATTTGGTGTTAGATTGTTCTTACCCATACCTTCTTCTTTCGGCTTTTCCCGGGTAGGGGTCACCACAGCGGATCACCTGTCCACTCATGATTGGCAGTGGAGTTTTATGGTGTCGAGTTGCCAGCCCGGCTCCCAACCTTCGACAGAAGGCACACACGCACGCACTCACACCTAGGGTCAATTTAGTGTGTCCAATCCACCTACAGCATGTTTTTGGGATGTGGGAGGAAACCAGGGCACCCAGAGGAGACCCACGCGACCACAGGGAGGACATGCATACTCCGCACAGAAGGCACCTCAGCGGAGGATCGAACCAGAGAACCTCTTGCTGTGAGGTGACAACGCACTACCGCGGCCACCCGTTCTTACCCATACCATGGTCAATAATTATATATTACCCCTTGTGAGAATACCTGGGGTCATACTGTAGATTATTTGAGGAGACCCATAGGTCTGTAACTACCCGCACTGCGTTGATTATCTTTATATTGATCACTGCTGCTGCTGCCCAGGTTATATGGATTATATCCTGCATAAGATATAACAACTCATCAGCTGCCTAAGCTGTATGGATTATATCCTGCATAAGATGCAACAACCCATCGGCTTACAAAGCTTCAAGGCACCTCCCATATACCCAAACCATTAGTCAGCTCAAGCTGAGCTGACTGCCAGTCAGGTTTGGGTGCCAAACCCTTTAGAACTTTCTTGCCACTGAAGAGAGTGCTCCTCTGCAGGCTTTCAAGGTTCAAAAGTCGGCTTGTGTAGTTCCATCGCTGGGCAGATAAGTTGCTGTTGGGGAAAAAACTTCCACATTATTTTTAAACTTTTAAAGGAAAAAGCACTTTGGTGTTTAACAATTTAAAAGTTGATTTAAACATTTTAAAACAATTTTTTCTGTGGAGAAACTGTGTTTAAATTACTTTTAGGGCTGGTAAAGTGCTTTTTACTGTGTTTTTATTGGCAAAAGTGACTTTATACTGCTATAAAAAATTTTCTGGCTTGTGCTGCTTAGTTTCCCTGGGAAGAAGCACAATTTTTGGTTTGACCATGGGACAAACTTTCCGTTCTTATTCCAGCCACAAAAAGAAAAAGTTACCTAAACAGCCTTTACCCACATTGCAGGCTAGCAATTTGCCTCCGCCACAGGTGGGTGACTATGCTGTGACCAAAGTTGATTCCGCAGACCACTCGTCTTTTTCGATGGATCCCTGTGATGTTGCCCAGACAGCCACTATGGACTGTGGGGTTAGCCAAGTTCTCTTCAGCTGTTTGGGTCCACGCTATGTCCTCTGCAGCTGTTGCGGTCCCCTCAGTAAGCTAGGGAGAGCTATAAGGTGTCCCTGTTTAGCTGGAATGTTGAAGTTGTTGCCGCCGTTAAAAACCATGGTTGTCTTAACTTTCCTTTCAAAAAGCAACCAAAAACGAAACCTGTATCCTCTGCTCCTGTTTCATTGGGCAGGAGTAGTTTATTAAGTGTGGCTAAGGGTCTTGTACAGGCTAGTGACTTCTTATCGAGTGGTTTCTGGTAAGTGAAAAAGGGATTCCTCTTTTCCTGGAGAGAGTCAATAAACTGAATATGGAGAGGAGTGTGATGGGAGAGATGCAGATTGCTGTCCTCGGAATTCTGATTCAGACTCTGAGGAGAGCATGTTGTCTGAATCACTGTGTCAGGATTTTATTTCTTTGATATTGTTTCCAGAATGTGCCATTGTTTTCAATGGGAGAACACTGAGGTTTCTCAGTTCCTCGGAAAATGCTGTGAAATATTACAACTCGAATTCTCAGAACCTCCTCCCATCCCTCAAGTGCTGCCAGCATTGGAGGATGTGTTTGTCACAGCCTGTGGATGTCCTTCATGGATGCATCTGCAGTCATAACAACTGGGTTGTCCTGAAATTTTACCAAATGCTTACTTTGGCAGAAGATTTAATTTCATTAATTAGAGGATCAATCTCACCCCACACAGGGCCTCTCAGCCCCAGAAGAGACCTAGGGCAGGGGCCCCCCCCCCAGGCAGTCCTCCCTGATCTGATGATGCTGATGAATCTGAACTACCAGCCAGAGCTCCCTTTTCTTTTTTTTTGAAGATTCTGATGCTGAAGAGAACAGTTCCAATGGCAGCAACAGGATTTTTCAGACCCAGCCTGCCAAACCAGACAGATTTTACAGGGTGCCAGATACTCATCACCACCTCTAAAAGAAATGCTGGCAGAGTTAAAGACATTATTAAATGAAAGGTTTGTCATTTGGAGTTCTGAAAGAGAAAAAATGTATCAAACATAGATATGTTTCCCTGATAGCCGGTCTTCTGCACCTAAGAAAGCAGGTAGAATGTATAAAGTTCCTCAGTCTTTTTATACACTTATCGCAGACCTGACCAAGCAGCTACAGCTTTAGTTAATCCAGGTGATCCAAACATTTTGTTAATTCTAATCCTTCCCCTTTTGACAAGAATGGTAAAACAATTGATCCATTTGGGGGAAATGTATGTACCTTTAATTTTTAGAATTTTGAATTTTCAGGCGTATATATGATAGCGTTGATGTCTCACAGCAAGAGGTTCCCTGGTTTGATTCTCAGCTGGGGTGCCTTCTGTGTGGGGTCTGTATGTCTTCCCTGTGTTCATATGGGTTTCCTCTGGGTGCTCTGGTTTCCTCCCACATTCCAAAGAAATGCAGTAGGTGGATAGGACACTAAATTGGCCATAGGTACAACTGTGCATGTGAGTGTGGTGTGGAAGCACTACCACGGCAGGGCTAGCCACCAGTCTGTGTAAATCTTGGCTCTAGATGATTGTCACTGTTGAAGTGACACCCTGACCCCATGTGCAAAAATGGGAGAAAGGGGTTGTGGATGGATGAATGTTAAAAGTATATTCTGACTAAATGTGAAAGTACCTTAACACAAAACACGTTTAACACAGTTGAAAACTGTCTCTCTAATCACTGTCTTTTGTTAAATCCCAACAAAACTAAACTGCTCCTCTTTACCCCCACCAGTAGATCCACCCCATTTTCCTTCTCCATAACATCCAACATCGGTACCTCTATCTCTCCAGATGACCATACTAAGCTTTTAGGAGTAATAGTGGACAGTAATCTCAAATTTGATCTGCATATCAGTAAAACTCTAAAAAGCATTAATAAATAGCTTGGCTCATTATATACAAGCAAACCTTTTCTAACTCCATTAGCTAGGACTGCAGTCGCCCACTCACACCTACTCTCTACTCTTCTGTATGCTTCCCTTATACTCTCTGATTTGAGCAAAACTGAACTGGGTAAGCTCTCTCACTATTACAACCATATTGCCAGATTTGCCACAGGCTCAACATGTAGGACACATCACTGTCAAAACCTCAGTCTTCTCGGGTGGCTAACTGCCTGGCCTACTTCTGTTCAATCAGCTTATAGTAGCACACAAAATTCTGTACCACCCTGAAAATACTCCAGCACTCAAAAATATCATAAAGCCATACAGTAATTCAAGGCAACTACGATCATCCAATAAACTGTTGGTCCAAACCCACAAAGCCATTAACTCAGCCAGCAACTCCCTGTTTGCCAACATCATTGATAAAACTTGGAATTCACTTACATTTAACCTTACCCTCGAACCTTCTTTAAGTCTCTTCAAAAAAGACCGCAAACAGTATTTTAAAGAGCACTGGCTTTGTCCCTGTATTAACCCTGATTAATCACTACTTATTCAATGCCTTATTTAAATTAATATTGTACGCATCTCTTGCTCATAATAGCTTGCTGCAACCTGTTATTGTATACTATTACACACTGTGTATATTGTGAGTACCTACTAAAGGGCTTTGTAAATATGTTTGACTCATATCTGTTATGTTCTATATGTGTTATCTGGAGCTTTTCTCCCCGGGCCTCCACTGAAAATGGACATGTATCCAGTTGGACTATCCCAGTCAATAAATGTAAAATAAAAGTAAATAAATTAAAGTATGAGGAATGTTTTATTTTCAGTTCCTTTCTATGATGAAAAATCTGCTGTATGTCATTTGGTTTCTTCTATTTCTCAAGTCACTACTCATTGTTTAAAGTGTGTTTATGACTCTATATCCAGGGCTGTTGCCACTGCTACTCTATTGGGGGGGGGGGGGGTTCCTTGGCTGTATTCTCAGAACCTCTCAGAAGATGTAAAAAATGATATTTGTAAATTCACTATTGGATAGAGATTTCATTTTTGGACCCTATGCTGCTGAAGTTGTCAAAAATGTGATGAGAGTGGTGAGCTGATACAGGGAATCTCTCTGATTTTCATTCCTCCATCTCTAAATTTTCAAAAGGAATTTTCTTCTTCCTCATTCAGTTTTGATATGAAACAAAGTAACCAGCTTTAGCAAATTGCTGGTAAGGAGAAGTTTAAAAAACAATAGCAAGGAACCTATGCTATGGTGGGAAGGGTTTGTATGCCCCTATTGGCCAGTGTGTGCCCGCCGTAAAGCCCAGCAGCCATGGGTCAATAAGCTACTGGCCGGCCATTGTCTAGATGCCCAGCCTGGGTTACCTGGGATAGCTCTGTTGACTGAAAGCTTGACGTAAAACCAATCAATCTGCCAAACATGAACTGAGAATTGCTTTACTTAATGTAGACTCACTGACAAGACACAGCTTGGAAGTGGATGACATGATGATACAGAAGAGGCTGGGGATCCTATGGAATCCAAGAGACAAGATGGAAGGGCAGTGCAGCAAAGCCACTTGAAATGGGATCCACAGTCTACTACTCAGGAGGAGGAGGACAGGCTAGCAGTGGTATAGGAATTGCAGTGAGAGAAAGGCATCAGAAGGCAGTGAGGGATACCATCAGAATTAGTGACAGACTCATGGCAATCAGACTCCAGTGTAATGATAGGGCAGTATTCATAATCTCAGCCTATGCCCCACAGCAGGGTTATGATAGTTAGGAAAAGAGTGCATTCAGACATCAGTTGCAGGACCTACTAGATAAAGCAAGACAACATGAATTGGTGTTGATAATGTATGACTTGAATGCACATATTGGGACAGACAGAACAGGATACGAGGACTGACTTCATCCACATGGGTGGGGTAATAGGAATAAAGAAGGAGAGACCATTCTAAACTTCTGTTTTGCAAATGGCTTGATAGTAGCCAACTTGTGGCTCAGAAAGAGAGTCACAAGATCACATACAAGAGTGGCCAACATGCAATTCATGTAGACTTCCTCCTAGTAAAGAAAGGGCACTGGGGTAGAATCTGCAATTCATGTAGACTTCCTCCTAGTAAAGAAAGGGCACTGGGGTAGAATCAGTGATTGCAGAGTCCTCCCCAGTGAAACAGTCACCCCACAGTATAAACTACTGGTTGCCACAATCAGCTATAAGCACTGGTCAGAGAAGACTCTAAGGTCAACAGAGACCAGGCTGAAGACCTGAAAGTTGACTAGAGAGAAAGTACGTTCAAGGAATTACTCGGGACTCTAGCATTCCAAGAAGAGGAGGAAAGAGGAGGAAATAGATGGAGTTGAAGAGTGGCAGCACCTCAAAACAGCATGTGTGTGAGGACTACAGAAGTGATATGTGGCTGAGCCAGATATGGAAATAAGGTATGTAAGGAAAGCTGGTAGTGAATAGTAAATGCAGAAGTCTGGGAAGTCAACAAAAGAAAGAGGAAGTATAGGAAACAGTGGGAAGTCGAAAGACTGACCAGGCTAGGAAGGAATACTGGTTGGCTAACAAGCTAAGAAAGGTGTTGCAGTAGCAAAGAACAGGGTATTGGAGACACTGTACCAGCTTCTGGAAAGTGACTAAGTAGGTGAGATAAAAAAACTGTATGAGGCTGCAAGACAAAGAAAAAAAAAAGATAGTCAGACACCCTTCATAAAAAATGCCAGCAGCAATCTGCTCAGCAGTCCACAGGACATCAAATCAGATGGAAGGAGTATTTTTAGCAGCTTCTGAATGAAGAAAACCCCACAGAAGCTGTACTGCCCCAGAAACAGACTATGATGAGAGAAAAAAGTGAGCCCACCCTAGAATAAGTAAGAATAGCAGTAAGGAAAATGAAGTCAGGGAAAGCAGCAGGCTCAGATGAGGTCACAGCAGATATGATAAAGATGCTGGGTGAGCTAGGGGAAAAATGGCTTCTGAGGATACTCCTAGCAGTGTGGAGAGAAAGGTGTATGTAGATGACTGGAGAATAAACATACTAGTGTCAGTGTTCAAGAACAAAGGGGAGATTCACAACTGTGGGCCTTACAGAGACATCAAACTCCTGTCACATTTCATGAAAGTTCTGGAGAAGGTGACTGATAAATGGGATATGCAGAGTAGTAGAATACAAGATGGGAAATGAGCAGTTCAGATTAGGATGCAGCACAATTTACCTGATGTTTGCAGTGAGATAGATAGTTGAGATGACACTAGAAATGAGGATCAACTAGGCATTCTTAGACTTGGAGAAAGCATATGACAAGGTCCCAAGAAAGCTGATTTGGGCAGTACTGCAATGGTTCAAAGTCCCAGAAAGATTGGCAGAATTACTGCAGGCCACATACAAAGACCCAATGACTCAAGTACAAACAGTGTTCAGCCTTACAGAGGGGTTCCGAGTAGGAGTGGTTGTATAGTTGTATATCAGGGTTCAACTCTGAGTCCACCGCTGTTCATACTGGTGATGAACTACATTAGCAAGCAGGGTGGCAGGGACGGATCAACAAAGTTGCTGTATGCAGACAATGTGGCATTCCAGTCAGACTCTGAGCAAGAACTTCAGCAACGGATAGGGAAATGGAATACAAAACTGAAGGCACATGGGATGAAACTAAGCACAGATAAGACCATGGTAATGACAGCAAATTGGGGAGATCAGAAGAAGTTGAGAACTGAGATAAAAGGGAAGATAGTGGAACAGGTTAATAGCTTCAAGTATCTGGGAGGGGTGGTTGAGGAGAAGAGAAGTCTGAATGAAGATGTCAAATCTAGACTCCTAGGGGCTGCAGCCAACTAGCATAGAGTTTCAAGTGTAGTCTATGACAGAAGAATGCGAAAGAAGCTGAAAAGTAAGGTGTACAAGACAGTGGTGTAACCAGTACTATTTTATGGTACAGAAGCCTGTGCAGTAAAGGCAGAGCAGATGCAGAAGTTACAGGTGATGGAAATGAAATGCCTGAGAAGGGTGATAGGATGCACACTGTGGGAGAGACGAAGAAATGGGAACATAATAGCAGAAGCCAAAGTAGCTCCAATTGCAGAAAATATCAGAACAGATTACGGTGGTTCAGACACGTGCAGAAAGGCAAAAGACAGTCTGGCAAAGAAGATTTGGGACAGACGAGAAGGCGGCAAGAGGAAATGAAGACATCCAGCAAAGAGGTGGATGGATTGTGTGAGAGAAGATCTGCAACAGTCGGTTATGAGTGTCGAAGAAGGCAGGAGTATGGCATTGAATCGAGAGAGATGACAGTTAACATGATACCCCAGCCCATGTAGAAAATAGGAAAAAGTGGGCTGATGATTCCCTTCTAGCCTAGGCAACAGTAGTTTTTCCCTTCTTTGGAACTGGCAAGTGGAAATTACTACAAGCTTCATTACAGATTTGGCTTTACTCATACAAGAACAGTAGTGTATTATGCATCCCAACCTCAAACAACTTTGACTGACTGCCTGGTTGATTATGTTTTAATACCCTTTACATGCAGTGTTTTCTAATGGAGGAAAAAAAGTTTATTGCTAGAACATTCATGTATTGGCAAATGAAAAGAGTCTTCCAGTTGGTGCCAACAACATAACCAGCACCCACTCAAGGCTAGTATTTCCCTGGCTTCACAATATGTGTGTTACTTTACTATGGTCTGCCTTGCTCCACTGTCAAGGTTCATTTACCTTCTATTTCAGCATGTTTGACCATGGAAACCTATCCTTCAACACATTCCTATGTCAATTTTTTATTGAAAAGCATATTACATATGAGACCTCAAAGAAAATTGGTGGCTCCACCTAGCAGTCTTAATTTTGTGTTAGAGAAGTTAACACTTGGCCCATTTGAACAAGCTCATCTGGCTGACTTGAGGTTCTTAACATGGAAAACAATTTTACTGGTTGCTCTGACTTCTGCAAAAAGAATTTCTAAGTTGGAAGCTCATATGGTGGGCCAAGCTTATCCCATTTTCCACAAAGACAAGGTTTCCCTGAGAATTAATCTTTCTTTTATGCCTAAAGTGGTATCCAAGTTTGCGTCAAGCCAAACTATCCATCTCCCCGTCTTCTTAACATGTATCCAAAATGAGGAAAAAAGAATTTGGCTCTTATTAGAGGTTCACAGCCACCTCCTTCAAAAAGAGGTAGGGATGTCTCTCCTGAGGCTTTGTCCTTTTCAGGTTCTGATACTTCTAGCATTTCTGTTGATGAAGAGGAAGTTTCTCGAGCCTTCTCTCCTTTTGAGGATTCAGGCGCAGAGGAGTCCATCCCTACTGCTTCTCTTCCAGAAGATTTCTCTTTTGGTGATACTTTAAATACTCTCAGGGAAACATGCTAAATGGGAAAGTCCGAATTATCCCCTTTCTAAGAAAAGGATTAGGGAGTTTTTGGATTTCCCTCAGCATATAAGCCTTTAGCTATTCCACCTGTGTTGGAAGTGGTTGATGGTGTTTTTCTGGAAAATTCCTTGACTCCAAATTTGGTTCCTCCTGCTCCCAGGAAACCTGACAGGTACTGTAGAGTCCCTGATTCTTATTTGTTTCTTTTCAGGAATCCGTTGGCTGATTCAGATGTTATTTCTCAAGGCCCTAAAGGAGTTAAGGCCACTGTTACTAAAAATTCTGTTCCTTCTGACAGGGAATCTAGGAACCTAGGTAGGTGGGGTAAAAAGGTTTATACCTCTGCCACTCTTGCTATTGGGTCTACTAATTGTTTTTTTCATATGCTGAAGTACCAGCAGCACACTTTGGAAACTATTAAGTCTAGGATAGCAAGTGTGCCTCAGTTGGCGGAGAGTAAGGATATGCAGGATTTGCTGAATTCTGCCAGTCTTGTCAATAAACATTCATTACATTGTAGTTTTGACATTCTAGAAGCCTCCTGTAGGGCTACGGCTACTGGCTCTGTTATTAGAAGGCACGCTTGGCTCAGGGAGCAGCCCCTATCAGAGCCTGTCAAGGCTAAGCTTTTAGATGTACCTTTGCATAAGTACAGTCTTTTTGGCAGCAAAGCAGAGGAAGTGCTCAAGAAGATGGAAGACAAGGCCAAGTCTATGCAGACAGTTAAAGACTTTCTTCAAGTTCAGCCTCCTCTCTTTAGCAGGAATTACCCTTCTAAGAGTTGGACGTTCCCTGATACCAGCAGACAGAGACGTTCTAGGACTAGAAGTTACAAATCTTCTAGGGGACAGGTGGCTACCCCAAAAAAGGTCTAAGCATTGGCAGGCTTCCTCTTCCAAGGCGGGAAGTTCTAAGCCTGCATCTCAGTCTAAACATTTTCAATGACTCTGTCCAACTTCTGCCTATTCTTGCCTGCACAGAGAGTCCTTTAGGGGGAAGGTTGGCCCTTTTTACAAATGTCTGTGCCAGCATTACAGATGACAAATGAGTACTCAGAACTGTATCCCTAGGACACAAGTTTTCTTTCCACACCTTTCCAGTACCCAAAGGATTCCCGGACGCTCCTCCAAACCAAAGGGCAGAAGTAGAAAAGCATATTTTGTCTGTTACATCTGGGAACAATAGAATCAGTTCCTGCTCAGCAGGTAAGTCAGGGTTTCTATTCCAGACTTTTCCTAGTTCCGAAAAAAGAAGGCACCTGGCATCCTATCCTAGAGCTATCCATCCTGAACTCTTTCTTGATAATTCCAAAGTTCAAAATGCTCACTCTTCATCAGTTGCTGACAATGTTAGAAAATGATTCCTGGCTGGTAACGTTGGATCTCAAAGAAGCTTATCTGCACATCCCTATCAGGGAAAGTTGCAGGCAATACCTTTGTTTCAGGGTGGGTATGCAACATTATCAATTCTCTGCGCTGCCCTTTCCTTTGGCTTATCTACTGCTCCCAGAGTTTTCACAAAGTGCCTGGCTCCAGTCATTGCTTTTTGCAGGCAGAAGAAAATTCAGATTTATCCATACTTGGACGACTGTCTAATTCAAGCAGATTCTCAGGGACAGTTGTTAAAGGATCTAGAATTTGTAAAGATTCTTCACTCTTCCCTGGGTTGTACTCTCAATGTGGAAAAATCAAAAATAGTGACATCCAATGACATTACATTACTGGTAGCGAGTCTGAACACAGCCGCCCAGATGATATATCTCACCCAGGAAAAGCAGAACTCTTGCAGTTTACTTCAAGGACTTGGCAAGCCTGTCCCAGCTCCCTGCAAGGAAATACCTGCAAGCTCTGGGATTCATGGCCTCTTGTATTCTCATTATTCCATATTCAAGACTGCATATGAGGAAATTGCAATGGTACCTCAAGAACATTTGGTGTCAACACACACAGGACCTGGATGTGATAATTCCTCTGCATCCATGTCTGCAGACAGAGTTTCTATGGTGGGCAACAGCCTGTCTACAGAACAAAGGCATGCCTTTTCACCCACCCATGGCCACTCAAGTTCTTGCCACAGACGCATCGGACTATGCCTGGGGAGCTCACCAGGATGGCAGAGGCAGACAGGGAAGTTGGAATGCCCAGCAAATGCACCTGCACTTAAATTTAAAGGCGTTGATGGCAGTCCAGTCGGCCTTAGTAGCTTTCAAGCATCTTCTTTCTCCAGGGGCCCTGCTTGTCAGGATGGACAACACCACAGTCATGTGGTACATCAACGAGCAGTGAGGGACTCATTCTTACCTCCTGTGCAGACAGAGCAGGAGTCTTTGGTGCATCTCCTAGCTCAGTTTCTTCCAGGAAGGCTCAATGTTTTGACAGACGAGTTAAGCAGATGGACCCTGGATCCTCACGAGTGGCAGCTGAAAAGAGCAGTTTTTTACAGCATCATTCAACGTTGGGGCACTCTTCAAGTGGATCTTTTCTCCTCTCCAGACAACCATCTTCTACCTCTTTTTTGCACCAGACAGCATCACAGCAGAGCCTGGAAAGTGGATGCTCTGTCGTTCCCTTGGACGCTGCTGTCAGTTTATGCCTTCCTTCCTCTTCCCAGATTATTTTTAAAGATCAGGGATGAGCGACCAAGGACTATTCTCATAGCTCCAGACTGGCCCAGGCCACATTGGTATCCACTGCTTCACAGTCTCTCCCAGTTTCCTCCTTGGCATCTTCCTCTGAAACTAGATCTTTTGGTTCAGGAAGGGGAAAACATTCTACATGTTCTTCGTGTTTCACTGTTGCAGTCATTACATTTGGGTTATCCTGCTGGCAGGTTGCCCTCAGTCGGCCTGAATTCCAAAGTCTTGGGTCCTGCATCGGTTGCTGTCTCCTCTTCCCTGATGTCAGGGGTATAAAAGATGCAGCCGATGCCATTTTCTTCAGTCTTTCTTGCTGCGCAGTGCCTGAAGCAGAAGCAGTTCACAAGTGCCAGTCAGCCGACTCCTGAGATTTTCGTGTTCGAGTTTCAGATCCGAAGTCTTCATTAAAAGCCAAGTACCCCGTTGGGGAAACTTTTTTTCTTGCTCCAGGCCGATGTCAGAAAAAGTTAATAATTGTATTTCTTGTGGGAAGCAAATACCTCATAAGGACTTTCATTCATACTGTATTCCTTGCCTAGGCCCTGACCACGACGTTTCTAGTTGTCGGTTTTGTGCTAGATTTAACCAACGCACTATTAAGCGTCTGTACGATTTTGCATTAAGCTATTTTGGGTGAAGATTTAATTATACAATGTCGTCGGATAGCCATCCGACTACCGGAGTTCACAAAAAACGCAAAGAAAAAGACAGGCAACCGAGGTCCAAAACTGACAATGACGCTTCTCCTAAGCAAGTCGCCAGTTCAGTGAGGTGCTTTCACAGCCCCTGACGCCCACTACTTTAGAGTCGCAGGCTGCTACTGACTCCCACGTGGAGTCGGCCAGGCTGCTGGAAACTCAAGGTATTGGAGCCTCGGAGATTATTCCCTCAGATGGGTCCGGAGCCGCTGAGCAGGCATCGGCTTCTGAGGGTGTATTCAGACCTAAACAATTATATATTAAACTGACTTCAAAGGCAAAGACTAAAACACCTTTAAAGGCAAAGAAACAAGTTCACCAGCCACATGGACAGGCCTCCATGCCCAAAAAACAGATGCTCAAAATGGCCAAATACCTTGATCAGGGGTTCCCATCCCCCTTCCTGATAAGAGGCCTAGGCAAGAGACAGACTATGAATCTTCAGATCAGGTTTCCATTTCTTCTGATTCCTCTTCTGATCAGGAATATTCTCTTCCCCTATGAGGATTCTGATGCTGAAGAATCAGTTCCTTCAGCTTCTCCTCTTGAGGACTACTCTTTTGGAGAAACCTTGCATACCATGAGGGAGCACTTCCACTGGGAGAGCCAAGATTTTTCAGAATCTAAGAAGAGGCTCAGAGACTTCCTTTTGCTACCTCAACACAGGCCTCTAGCTATTCCACCTGTGTTAGATATTGTAGATGATGTGTTCTCAGAGTCTAGTCTGACTCCTTACCTCCAGCTCCTGTTAAGCCGGACAGATACTACAGGGTTCCTGACTCTCATAAATTTATTTTCAAAAACCCTACTGCAGACCCAGAAACTATTTCTCAGAGTCCCAAAGGGGTCAAGGCTCCCACTGCAAAAAACTCTACCCCCTCTGACAGGGATTCTAGGGCACTGGATAGATGGGGAAAAATATTTACACATCTGCTAACTTAGCTATAAGGGCCTTAAATTGCCAGTTTCATATGCTCAAATATCAGCATTATATCACAACACTGCTTAAACAGAAAATGATGGTAAATTCTGAATGTGCTGAAAACAAAGAAATGCAGGATTTATTGTATGCAGCTGAACAAGTTGGAAAGCATACTTTGCAATGTGGTTTTGATTCTCTGGAGGCCTCCTGCAGGGCTGCTGTTACGGGTTCTGTCATTAGGAGGCATGCTTGGTTAAAGGAACAAAATCTGCCTGATCATGTTAAAGCAAAATTATTAGATGCTCCATTACAACATGATACCTTGTTTGGTGTTAAGGCAGAAGAGGTGTTAAAGAAAATGGAGGACAAAGCTAAATCTATGCAAACCGTCAAGGATTTCTTACAGGTACAGCCACCTAGATTTAGCAGACACTGGCCTACAAAGAATTGGTCCTTTCCAGTCTCAGACAGACCTCAAAGGGGCAGATCTGGATGCCCTAGAGGCAGAACACAGCCGCAAGGTTCCTACAGTTCTAAGCAATGGGGTGCTTCTACCTCCAAAGGTGGAGAAAACAAATCACAACCATATAGGAAACAATCCCAATGACTTCCCCCTGCCTGCACCAAGCACTTACCTTCTGGCAGCACCCTTAGGAGGAAAACTAGCACTTTATTTCAAAATTGGCACATTATAACCCAGGACAAATGGGTTCTAGACATAGTGTCACAAGGCTACAAGTTTCACTTCCATACCCTGCCAAGGGCAGACGGTTGGCCAGACCTGCCAAATAATCAATGGACAGAGGCTCAAAAACAAGTCGCAGCTCTCATGGACATGAGAGCTATTCAACAAGTGCCACAGCAAGAGCAGGGACAAGGATTTTACTCGACTGTTCTTGGTACCCAGAAAGGACAAAGCATGGAGACAAATACTGAACCTATCTATTCTAAACACTTTCCTGGATATACCAAAATTCAAGATGTTGACCTTGCAGCAGCTTCTGCCCATGTTGGGCAGCAAGGCTTGGCTCGTGACTTTAGACCTAAAAGAGGCATACCTGCATGTCCCAATCAGGCAGTCATGCAGAAGATACCTCAGATTCAAGGCTGGCTCAAAGCATTACCAATTCTCTGCACTGTCCTTTGGCTTATCTACTGCGCCCAGGGTCTTCACAAAGTGCCTGGCATCAGTAATTGCTTACTGCAGACAAACAGGAATACAAATATATCCTTACTTGGACGACTGCCTCATACAAGCAGAGAACAAGGACATTCTACTACAGCATCTGACGTTTGTGAAAAGACTTTTAACATGCCTAGGGTACACAGTCAACAAAAAGAAATCAAAACTAGTACCCTCTCAAGAGATAATATTCCTGGGTGCAAGCTTAAATACAACTGCCCAGATGGCTTATCTCACTCCAGACAAACAAAGGCAACTGACAATCTATTTCAAAGAAATGGCAACAAAGGCCCAGTTAACTGCAAGACAAATTCTGCAGGCTTTGGGCTTCATGGCATCCTGCATCTTACTAATACCATATGCAAGACTGCATATGAGGAAAATTCAATGGTACCTAAAAAGTGTCTGGACACAACATTGCCACAGCCTGGAAACAATGATTACTCTCATTCCCTGCCTGCAACAGGAGTTTCGATGGTGGGCAAAGGCTTGTCACCAAAACAAGGGACAGCCATTCTCAATACCCCCAGCCAGGCAGAGCCTAACGACGGATGCATCAGATTATGCCTGGGGGGCACACATGGCAGGAAGAGGCACTCAAGGCACCTGGTCCACAAACTAAAAGCTTCTAGATATCAATCAAAAAGAGATGCTAGCTGTTGAAAATGCCCTGACGGCCTTTAAGGACCTACTTCATCCGGGACAACTACTGATAAAGACAGACAACACCACAGTCATGTGGTACATAAACAAGCAGGGGTTCACTCATTCTTACCCCCTTTGCAGACTAGCCATGGCTTTATGGGACACGGCATTGACTTACCAAGTTCATCTGCAGGCACAATTCCTGCCAGGAAAGGAAAATACTCTGGCAGATGAACTAAGCAGAAACCTCATGGATCCCCACGAGTGGCACCTGGATCCACAAGTCTTCAGCATGATAACAAAGAAATGGGGACGCCCGGACATAGATCTATTTGCCTTCCCTCACAACAATCAACTAAAAAGATTCTGCACAAGGACTTATCACAGAGAAGCTTGGAAAGTGGACGCCTTATCTTTCAACTGGACAAACCTATCAGTATATGCCTTTCCTCCACTGCCTCTCCTCCCCAAGGTACTCCTAAAGGTCAGACAGGAGAAACCAAAAATGATTCTGATTGCCCCACACTGGCCACGCCAGTACTGGTATCCGAGCTTAAGGAATTTGTCCCAATGCCCAGCCTGGACCTTACCTCAAATACCTCATCTACTGTCCCAGCAAAACAATCAGATTCTGCACAGCCAACTCAGAACCCTAAACTTGGCAGCATGGCAGATAATGTAGCCATACAAACCACACCTCTCAGTAAAGCTGTGATGTATGTCATTTTAGAAGCCAGAAGGCCTAGTACTAGAAAATCCTATGCTGGGAAATGGAAGAGATTTTGTGCTTGGAACCAAGCTCAAGGAACTGATACAGCTGTCCCAAATATTCCTCAGATTTTGCAATACTTAACTGAGATGCTGGACAAAGGCCTATCTTTTTCATCAATTAAAATCCATGCCTCTGCCATTTCGACTCATTACAGTATAGAGCCACCACTCGTTTCTCATCCTTTATTAAGGCAGTACCTCAGAGGAGCCAAAAACTTAAGGCCTCCAAGGAGAATGCCAGTACCTGCATGGGACCTCAATTATGTCTTGGAAAAACTCACCTTACCTCCTTATGAGCCAGCTGCTACTGCGGATATAAAATTCTTATCTTGGAAAACAGCTCTGCTCCTAGCAATAGCTTCTGCAAGACTAGATGTCCTTCAAGGATGCATCTGCAGTCATAACATATGGGTTGCCCTGCCTCAGGCAGCCCTTCGGTCGGCCGGATTCCAAAGTCTGGGTCTGGCCTCGGCTGATGTCGCACTTTCCCAGACGTCAGAGCGTCTGGGGTATAAAAGCATCAGCCGACGCCATTTTCCTCAGTCTTTCTTGCCGCGTGGTGCCTGAAGCAGAAGCAGTTCGCAAGTGCCGGTCGGTCAGTTCCTGTGATTCAGCTACCGAAGACTTCGAAAAAGCTAAGTACCCCGTTGGGGACTCATTCTTGCCTCAGCCGATGTCAGATAAAGTAAATAATTGTTTAACTTGTGGGAAACAAATACCTCATAAGGATTTCCACTCTTACTGCCTCCCTTGCTTAGGCCCAGACCACGACGTCTCAGCCTGTTCAGCCTGTGCTTCCTTCAACCGACGAACTCTTAGACGTCGGTCGGAGTTAGCAGAGGAATTCTTTGGGGCTAATTTTGCATATAAGATGCCGTCGGAGACTCCGACTTCGCATTTGGTGAAAAAACAGAAGGACAAGGACAGACACTCGTGGCCCGCAGTTTCAGCTGAAACCACGGTTAGGCCTACCGCGAGTGTCTCGGTTTTGGCTGAAACCGAGTCCTCGGTACTTCCTTTAACCGAATCCACTCAACCGACCACCGCGGCCCGGGAGGCCCCGGCGGAGTCGGCTACTGAGCTACCTACTGAAACCAGTGTCCAGGAAATGTCAGACACCATTCCTTTGGACAAGTCTACTCCTGCAAGTGGTGCAGACAGACCTCCTGCTTTTATGTCCATTAAGGCTTTTTCCAGGGCTAAAGCTGCTAAACTTGCTAAAGCTTTGCCTCCAAAGACTACCTCTCAGAGACCTTCTTCTAGTTCTCAGATCCTCAGCCTTGCAGAGGATCTTATCTCTTTAATTAGAGGTTCTCAGCCTCACCCGGACAGGGGCTCTCAACCACCACCAAGACAAAAGGCCCAGGACTGAGCCCTCTGACCAGCACTCTTCAGATGAGTCTACGGATGGATCTGTGTTGTCAGATCACCAGGAGGAGGCTTATTCGGCCTACGAGGATTCTGATGCTGAAGAATCTATCCCTTCGGCCTCCCCTCCTGAAGAGTTTTCCTTTGTGAGACACTACACTCTATGAGAGAACATTTTCAATGGCAAGGTCAGGAATTTTCTGATTCTAGAAAGAGATTAAGGACCTTTTTACATTTACCTCAGCATAGGCCCTTAGCTATACCTCCTGTTTTGAATGTTATTGATGATGTGTACAATGATGTTAGTACAGCCCCTGATTCTCTGCCTCCGGCTCCTGCCAAACCTGATAGATACTACAGGGTCCCGGATTCTCATCTACATCTGTACAAGGCCCATTCTGCAGACCCAGATACTATTTCTCAAGGCCCAAAAGGGGTTGCAGCTTGCACTGCCAAAAATCCTCTACCTTCTGAAAGGGAGTATAGAGCTTTAGAGAGATGGGGAAAGAAGGTATATACTTCTGCAACTCTTTCCATGAGGGCATTAAATTGTCAGTTTCATATGATACAGTACCAAGAGTATTTGTTAGATGAATTGCATAAGAAGCTTTCCTCTTCTGAACCCCTTGACCGTAAATCCCTTCAGGATCTGATACATAACTCACAGCAGGTTAGTAATCATTTTTTTCAGTGTGGTTATGATGCGCTGGAAGCTCCATGTAGGTCAGCTATGACTGGGGCAGTTATTCGTAGGCATGCCTGGTTGAAGGAACAATCTTTACCAGACCATGTTAAAGCTAAACTCCTGGATGCTCCAATGGAAAAACAAAAATTATTTGGTTCCTCGGCTCAGGAGATCTTAAAGAAGTTTGAAGAAAAGGCAAAATCTGTGCAAACAGTTAAGGACTTTCTGCAAGTACAACCACCGAGATTCAGCAGAAACTGGCCTACTAAGAATTGGTCCTTTCCAGACTCGGACAGATCCCAGAGGGGCAGGAACAGGCGTCCCAGAGGTAGAGGGCAAGCTAGAGGCTCCTACAGTCAGTCAGTGGCAGCCTACCAACCAGAGGGGTAGTGCAGGGACAGCAACAACAACTACTACACCTGGACAGACTCAATGACTTTCCTTTGATTCCTCCGACCAGGGCTCAATTGGAAGCACCATTGGGCGGAAAGCTTTCTTTATTCTCAAAAAACTGGCATTACATTACAAGGGACACATGGACACTGCAAATAATAGACAAAGGATACAGGTTCCACTTCCACACTTTGCCAAGAAGAAACGGAATGCCAAGCCTGCCACCAAATCAGAGGGCAGAGGCTTTAAAGCAGATCAACAACTTAATGCAAATGAAAGCCATAGAAAAGGTACCTCTTTCAGAACAAGGCCAAGGATTTTACTCCAGATTATTCCTTGTTCCAAGAAAATAAAATCAATGGAGGCCTATTCTCGACCTGTCCACACTGAATACTTACCTCATTGTGCCAAAATTCAAGATGCTGACCCTACAGCAACTTCTTCCCATGCTGGGCAAGGAGTCTTGGCTGGTGACTCTAGATCTCAAGGAGGCATACCTGCATGTCCCTATTCGGCAAAGTTGCAGAAGACACCTCAGATTTCTTGCAGGATCAGAGCATTATCAATTCTCAGCATTGCCCTTTGGCTTATCTACTGCACCCAGAGTATTCACAAAATGCCTGGCATCAGTAATTGCACACTGCAGACTTCAGGGGATTCAAATCTACCCATATCTGGACGACTGCCTTATACAAGCGGACAACAAGAAAATTTTGATAAAGGACTTGGACTGTGCCATCCACCTATTACAGGCCTTGGGATACACAGTCAACATCCAAAAATCAAGACTTGTTCCATCCCAAAGGATAACCTTTTTGGGTACAGATCTAGACACAACCACCCAAATGGCCTTTCTCACAGAAGAAAAACAAAAACAACTTCCGGATTACTTCTTGAATCTGACAAGACAAACTCAGCTAACTGCAAGGAAAATCCTGCAGGCCCTGGGTTACATGGCATCCTGCATAATTCTGATTCCACAAGCCAGGCTGCATATGAGAAAATTACAATGGTACCTAAGGAGTGTATGGTCTCAGCACAGTCACAGTTTGGAAACTTTGATACCAATCATTCCTTGCCTTCAAAAGGAATTTCTGTGGTGGGCTGAAGCCTGCCAGTCCAACAGAGGGTTGCCTTTCAACAAACCAAAAACAAAACAAACCATCACCACGGATGCTTCAGACCGAGGATGGGGAGCACACATGGAGGGCAAATGTATCCAAGGCCTATGGTCTCAAGGGCAGCTGCGCATGCACATAAACCAAAAGGAAATGCTGGCAGTGATACATGCAATCGAGGCCTTCAAACCTTTCCTCCATCAAGGCCACCTGTTAATAAGGACAGACAACACCACAGTCATGTGGTACATAAACAAGCAAGGAGGCACGCATTCCTACCCTTTATGCAGGCTGGCCATGAATCTATGGGAACTATGCTTGAAACTCAATATCCAACTACAGTCCCAGTTCGTGCCAGGGAAAGAAAATGCACTGGCAGACAGCTTAAGCAGAACTACCATGGATGCACACGAATGGATGCTGCACCCAGACATCTTTCTACTCATAACACAAGCATGGGGTAAGGCGGAGATAGATCTGTTCGCCTCGCCCCACAATCATCAACTGAAGACATTCTGCTCAAGGACATACCACCCACAAGCTTGGAGGGTGGACTCTCTCTTTCAGCTGGAAAGCTCTAAAAGTCTATGCCTTCCCACCTCTCCCATTAATGTCTAAGGTTTTACTGAAGATCAGGGCAGAACAGCCAAGAGTGATTCTGATAGCTCCAGACTGGCCAAGGCAGCACTGGTACCCACTATTGAGGAGCATGTCACAGACGAAACCGTGGCCTCTCCCCCTATGGCCACTTCTTCTGACGCAGAACAATTTCAAGATCATGCATCCCAACTTGAAAACATTACAGCTAACTGCCTGGAAAATTCCATAAACCCCCCCTCAAGATAACTTATCACAGAGAGTAAAGGACATTATTATGGAAGCTCGCCAGCCTTCCACAAGGAAGACATACTCAGCAAAATGGAAAAGATTTCTCATTTAGAACACAACAAAAGGCTTAGATGTGACAGTGGCGAGCATGGCACATATTCTGGAATACTTAGATGAATTGTTCCACAATGGCCTGTCCTATTCTTCCATTAAGATTCATGCCTCAGCAATTTCAGTAGAATACAATATTGATCCACCTATCTTCTCGCATCCTCTCCTCAGGCAATTTCTGAGTGGAATCAAAAGCATCAATCCTCCAAGGAAACCACCTTTACCTACTTGGGATCTCAACTTTGTGCTGGAGAAACTAACACTTCCTCCCTTTGAACCAGCAGCATCGGCGGATCTACAGTTTCTGTCTTGGAAAACTGCATTCCTTCTGGCCATAACTTCAGCAAGAAGAGTCTCTGAGTTACAAGCTTTAATGGCAGTACAGCCATTTCTTATCTTCCATCAGGACAGAGTTTCATTGAGAACCAATCCTACTTTTATGCCAAAGGTGGTATCTAGGGTATCCTTGAACCAAGCTATTCACTTGCCTACATTCTTCCCAAATCCACAAAATAAAGGGGGAAAAACTTCTACACACTCTGGATATACACAGACACCTACGCTACTACTTGGACAGAACTAACAGTTACAGAAAGACTGACCAACTCCTTGTAGCATATGCTGCTGGGGTACAAGGAAAAGCAATTTCCAAACAGACAATTTCAAAGTGGATAGGAAATTGCATTCGATTTTGTTACTCCTTTCATGGAAAGACTGTTCCTGCAAACATTAGGTCTCATTCCACGAGGGCCACAGCCACCACTACAGCCTTCCTAAGAGGGGTGGCTACCAAGGACATTTTAGAAGCTGCTACATGGAGCTCCGTGCATACATTTGCCAAACATTACAATTTACCTTTATACTCCAGATCCAGAGCAGGATGTTCTTCGTTCCCCATTGCTGCAGTCCTTACTATTGGGGGTAGTCCGCTATCCAGTCGGCCCGGAATACAGAGATTGATCGCCCGGTCAGGTCAGATAGACGTGGAGCCAGTACCCAGGGTACCAGGTATGACGACCATTGACCCGGCGCAGTCTTTTTCTTTTTTTCGCATGGTCCGGCTGCAGAAGCAGTTTTGAGGCTGGTGGCTTCCGGAAATATTTCCGAGTTCGTTTCAGATCAGAATCAGAGTTGCTGGTGCTCTAGAACAGAACATTTTTTTTTTTTCTGCCTCAGTATTTCACCGTTTAAGTGATGTCCAATAAAAACTGTTTGTGGGAAACAGATACCCTCAGGGGATTACCATACCTTGTGTATATTTTGTTTAGGGCCTGAGTGTTGGAGCCTTGCCGCCTTTGTTTTGTGCTAGGTTTAACAAACGCTTAAGAGGGAGGTTGTTAGACTGTGCCAGGGTGTTTGGGAAGCTGTTATAGTAAAATGCCGTCGGATGCTCCACGCCCGCCTCGGCCCAAGAGAAGCAAAAGGACAAAACAGTGAAGCCTAGGTTGATGAACCACAGTCCCGGATCGGTTCTTGGTCTTGCTAGAGGACTTTCGAGGTTTTGGTCCAGCCAGGCAGAGGTTTTGCCAGGAGTTAGAAATGTTACAGGTACAGCCTTTGCAGGAGGTAGGTAGGTTCAGCTCTAGGGTAGGTTGGGCTTCGTTCTTCCTCCCAAAGTAGTAGTTAGAGCCTCTATTGCCAAAACTTCTTTGAGAGGTAGGCCTGTCTCAGCTTCAGTGGGCTTCTTTCTACTGTTCTGTCTCCCAGAAACATATGCTTAAATGGCAGAAGATTTTGGATTACTATTTAGAGGTTCTATGCCCCCCTGCCTGATTGAGTGCCTTAGGTGGAACTCGAGTTTTGATAGTTTTGAACAGGGTTCAGAGGTTTTCTGAGTCTTCTCTAAAGATTTGTTGGAGTTCTCCCCTCCTTCTCTGATTGAGATGATTGATTCCACTCCCTTTCTCTCCCTCCTCTGAGGATTTCACTTTTCAGACTCTGTATCCATGAGGAGAGCACTTTAAATGGGCCAGGGGCCACACTCTGAGGGAGGACAAGAAAGGGGAAGGCCCTGAGCCACTTACCCCAGCCTAGGCTATACCTCCTGTGTTTTTACCTGAATGGACGTTATGGGAGGCCTGGAGGCTTCTGAACCCTGCTCTGCCTCCTTTAAACCTGATACCTGAACCTGGGTGCCCAAGTCCAAGTCTTTAAGTAATTTGTTTAAGGTTTCTAGGGCGACTCCAGAAACCGTTTCTCAGGGCCTAAGGGTGCTAAGGTTCAAAACCTGTTCCCACTTCCCAAAGGATAAAGAGCTTGGATAGGGATAGAAAGGGAGTATAGTGGTTCCACTTCCACTTGTAGAGTTTCCATTGTCAAGAAAGTGCACTATGCTTCTTCACAAAAATTATCTCCTTTCACAATTGAAATCTAAGGTGGATGAAAATGCGGAAGGTTATTTGTGTAAGTTGTTGGATGTGGGATTCATGTGTCTGAACAAGTGGTGTGTAAGAGGCAATGTAAGTTTGATGCTGCATGTGTGAACTCGAGGGTGGCTTAGCCTAGTTCTGTGTACTAGTGCTGTTCTTCAGGATCAGATCAGAATGAGGCTAGAGATGTTAATAGTAGATGCCTTACAGGGCTTTACAGTGATACGTGTCACTTGGTTGTGAGTTTTTGGTTTGTGAGTTTTAAAGAAGTTGGAAACAAAGCTTGGTCTATTTTTGCAGTTGCCACCAATTGCAGTTGCAGCCAAAGCCCTGGCAAAGAAATTGCTGCAGACTTCTGTGAAGGGGAGGTCTAGATCCTGCCAGGGCAGTAGTCTAGGGGCAGCCTAGGACAGGGACAGGGGGTTTAGGCCCCCTTTAGGGAGTGGGGGTGGGGGGACTTCTGGGGAGACCCCTTCTGTGAGGGCCCAGGACCCTGAGAGATGAAAGCTTGGCAGAGCTGGGAGTAGGAATGGGTCAGTCCTTTCCTTTGGGAGTGAAGATCATCTCTTTTCAAAGAGCATTGGGATTTAATTTAATTAATACTTAGGTGTTGGATACATTGACCCCTTTCACATTGTTTTATTTCTTTACCACACCCCTTTCCCCTGGGCACAGATTCGCTCCGCCTCCACAACAGGTTTTATCCAGCATGTCCAATTTCTTGAAAGGCATCCAAATAGGGGCTATCAAGCAGTACCAAAGCCAAGAACTCGGCCCTTCCTATTTTATTCTCATTCCTCCTATTTATCTGAACCTCTTATTCAAGAAGGGGACGTGGATTTATCTTTTCCAAAGAAGGACTGGACCGCAGAGAAGGTGTTGGATTGACTCACAAACAACTCCTATCTCATGGGGCAAAGATCAATAGTTGCAAGTAGATCAGCCGGAAGAGTTGCTGCCATTCTCAGTTCAGACTGTTTGCCTTGGTATATCTATCATCAGCTGGAAATTGGTTCTATCTTTTCTGAGCATGAACCTCATTTACTTCCTTCAGTGCATTCCGTCACGGCTTAACTGCCTGTCATCCAGTGCTTATCTACTAGCCCTTAAAGCATCTGGAAAATCTTATAGCAGAAAGGACGACTCTGCCTGAGGCTGTGAAAACTTCAGGAAGACCTTCTCTTGCATCTGAATATGTTATAGCAGTGCTAGGCTGCTCAGGTATTCTGTGCAGACAGATAAAGTCGTATCAGGTAGATGTGCTCACTGGTGTTCTTCTGGGTACGAGCAGCCCAGGCAGCCCTCTTCTAGTCCTTCAACCAGACATGGTCAAAGAGGCTATCAACTTACTTCCATCAACTATCTCATCAGTCCGGACAGATCTTAAAGACAGTCCTTCCAGACACAGGGTTCATCTCATCAAGCCTGCTGCCATCAAATACCTGTATTCAAAAGATATGCTTCATGGCATCTTGTATTCTGGCATGTATGGGCACAGCACTGCACCCGAATGACACTAGTCAGTACTCAAAAAGAATTTTTGCTTGGGGAATTTTTGTGGTGGAAAGTCATTCAAATACCAGTGGCCTGGACTCTGACAGCCGCTGGGAGCGAAGGTGAATGTTTAAACGACAGATGCCTCTGGACCCGCCAGACTTCAAGCAGTTTAAAATGGAAAGTGTGTGTTACAGACTACAGACTCGCTCAAGGTCATGGAGTACATAGTATATAAGTTTGAAGTTTGAATTAGACAGTATGCATCCAATTAATGGCTTTGGTGAGGATCTTCTTCCAGGGCAACAGTTGATTCAGGTGAGTTACTTCTTCCAGGGCAGGTGTTACATAGCACAGACAACACAACTGTCATGTGGTACATCAACAAAAGCAGGGATTTTGCGGAGTTCATACAGCTTGCAACTAAATCTTCTTAGCAAGGTTTCTTTTCGATGTGAAAACTAGCTAGCAGAGTTGTCCAGCAGATAAATCATGGAATCCTTTCTAGCAGGAACACACTCTTCATGAAACTCACCAATTAGCAGTGTCATCCTCTGCCCAGACATCCATTAAATCGCTTAGCTGTCAGGGACCACCAGCTGCCAATGTGTTAACTGCTCTCCAGGGTTTCGCCCTTCAAAACCAAAGTGGACAGACTACTACACAGTTGAAAAAAAGAAGGATTGTAAGTTCTTTACTGCTACCCCTCTCTTCTTCCATTGGTAAAGGAGCCTCATCTGCTCAATGTACAAGGATGATTTCATCTGTTCCAGATTGGCCGGATGACACTGGTAGCTCCAAGGGGTCTCAACTTCCAACTGGTACTCCTCAGAACGGACCTTGATAAATTCAACATTATCTCAGAAGGACGGTCATCTGCTTTATGTCAAGCTTCAAGATCTTCATCTAACAGCTCAAGATCTTCTCTTGTGCTAAACACAGAAGGTGGCAACTCAACAACAAGTGAAAAAGGAACTTTATCAACTGTAGACTGTGGTTCTACAAGTTCATACTGCGCAGAAAAATGGAAGAAGAGATATTTTGGAGTGTTTTCAAAAATTTGGAGATTTTTTTTTCTAATTTGAGTGTGAAGATTTTCATCTTTCTTGAGGCCTGATTCAGGCTTTTAATTTTCTTGCACTGAAAGATTCATGCTGCAGCAATTAGCCCTCACTATGATTGAATTTTTGTGTTGCTTTCTTTCTATCCTTTCTGTTTGAGCAGTTTCTGCTTGCAATCATGAACAGTTTCAGGTAGAGCTCCTACCCTGCTTGGGATCTCAATCCATATTGAAAACTTCTATTATTGGGCCTTCCCTTTATTTCCAAGGGGTTGAACTTAGTGTGGAAGGGAAAGATTGCTTTGTTGCTTATGGCTTATGAAGACTTTGTGTCTGAAGTTTGGGCCCTTATGGGCTACTTGATGCACTTGATTTTCCTTTATATAGGGGGGTGGGGACTAAGCCTTTTTAATTTTTTATGCCATAGGGGGTTTCGTGTGTGCGTTTAAACCAAACTGCTCGGCCTTCATTTTAGGCAGTCAGTAGGTGAATGGCTTTGGGGAAATTTGCCTATGACTTAGATGTACACCCAGGCACTGCGTTGTTCTAGGTGGCATGGATTAAGGATTTAGGCAGTCTCAACAGTTGTTTGTTTCAGTTGCTTTTTGAGTTTTTTTTTGCAGAAGTAGCAGTTACAACTATTTCTTGCTTTGAGGGAAGGCACCTCATTTGTTTACAAAATCATGGCAAGGGTTCATTTATCACTTTTGTAGGCCATTTTCCACTTCCCATACTGCCAGCATCTGGGCTTTCTAAGGGGTCCTGCTTTGGATATAGGGAAGTTGCTACTTGAGTCTTTTGCTACTTTCTACTTGTAGTTTTGATTTTACTATTAAACAAGTCTAGTTCTGGTTTTTGCCAGCTGTAGTGCGGCATTACCCTCCTCCTGCTTCTTTATGTGCCAGGATCCCCTCCTTACCTTGCATGCTTATTTTTTTCTACCCCCCTGTAAGGACTGGGGCGTATGGGGACATAGTAAACATAGTTTTTTTGTATATATACTATAAATAGTGATGTTGATTTTTCCCATTGTATTTATGATCGTCATCTTCCTTCCCCCTCTGTGTTTGGAATGTGTTGTGTAGGTGAGGCAACATGCCAGCATTTTTGTATACTGACTTGCCTACTGGATACGTATTTTTGTGCGAGTATTTTTGTATATTGTCTTTTAGGGTCTCTGATATTTCAATGGGGCTCTAAAAGGTATACTTTTGCTACAGCAGTCCTGCAGGGTATCTTAACTACACCATCCTTTTCTTAGTACCTCCTCCCCTAGATTGGCTATGGTATTCTACCCATATGTTATGACTGCAGATGCATCCTTGAAGGACATAGTACAGTTTTGTACCTACCATAAATGTAGATGTCCGATAGGTATGCATCTGCAATCAGGTTTACCCTCCCTCCTTCCCCTCTGTGGTATTCCTAGGGTGCTTACCCCTCCATTAGCTAGCTGGGGGATCTATTATGGTGTATTTGTTTGTATATATATGTATATATTTTGGAAAATGTTTGGAATGTATTGCATTCCTCCAAATTTGGCCTTCCTAGAGGGCACCTGGCATCTGGGGCAAGAAACACTGAGGAAAATGGCATCGGCTGATGCTTTTATACCCCAGACGCTCTGACGTCTGGAAAAGTGTGACATCAGCCGAGGCCAGACCCAGACTTTGGAATCCGGCCGACCGAAGGGCTGCCTGAGGCAGGACAACCCATATGTTATGACTGCAGATGCATACCTATCGGACATCTACATTTATGGTAGGTACAAAACTGTACTTTTCAGAGCTACAGGCTCTCATGGCTGTGGAACCCTTTATCATTTTTTATCCAGACAGGGTCTCTCTGAGAACAAACCCTACATTTATGCCTAAGGTGGTATCCAGTGTAGCCCTTAACCAAACTATTCATTTGTCAACTTTTTATCCAAATCCACAGAACAAGGGGGAGAAAATTCTGCATTCTTTCGACATACACAGACAACTTAGATTCTACTTGGACAAAACTAAAGTTTTCAGAAAGAAAGAACAATTACTAGTGGCATATGCCGCAGCATCACAAGGAAAGGCCATCTCCAAGCAGACTATTTCAAAGTGGATAGGTCACTGCATTCATTTCTGCTACTCACAGCATGGCAAACCAGTGTCTAAGGGCATTAGGCCACATTCAACCAGAGCTGCAGCCACTTCTACAGCCTTTCTCAGGGGAGTACCAACCAAAGACATTTTAGAGGCTGCTACTTGGAGTTCAGTGCATACCTTTACAAAACATTACAATCTGCCTCTTTACTCTAAATCCAGGGCAGGCTTTGCCACTGCAGTTCTGCAGAGCCTTATAGTCACTCATAATGCTGTTTAGCTCCAGCCCCCCAACCATAGCTTTGGGACTTAACCCAAATGTAATGACTGCAACAGTGAAACACGAAGAACATAGTACAGATGTCCTTCAAGAATGCAACTACAGTCCTGACATATAGGTTGTCCTGCCTCAGGCAGCCCTTCGGTCGGTCGGATTCCAAAGTCTGGGTCCGGCGTCGGCTGATGTCGTCTCTTCCCCGACGTCAGAGCGGCTGGGGTATAAAAGCATCAGCCGACGCCATCTTCTTCAGTCTTTCTTGCCGCGCGGTGCCCAAAGCAGAAGCAGTTCGCAAGTGCCGGTCGGCCAGCTCCTGTGTTTTCAGATACCAAAGTCATCAAAAAGCTAAGTACCCCTTTGGGGAACCTTTTCTTGCCTCAGCCGATGTCAGATAAAACTGCAAAAGTTAATAATTGCTTGTCTTGTGGTAAACAAATACCTCATAAGGACTTCCATTCTTACTGCCTTCCCTGCCTCGGCCCAGACCACGACGTCTCGGCCTGTGCTGCCTGTGCTTGCTTCAATAAGCGCACACTTAGGCGCCGGGCAGAATTTGCTGAAGACTTTTTTGGGGAAAATTACTCCTATATCATGCCGTCGGAACTACTGACAGCACATATTTCCAAAAAACGGAAGGACCGGGACCAACATTTGCGGTCCGCGACTTCCACCGACACCATGCTAAAGCCTATCGCGAGTGCATCGGTCTCTTCGGAGGCGGTAATTCAACTGCTCCAGGCCGACGACACCGCTTTACCGCACACTTCGGTCCCGGAGGCTACCCTGGTGCCGGTTGTTGATTTTCCTCCTGAAACCGAAGCCCAAGATTTGCCCGACACCATACCGGAGGACAAAGTTACTCCAGCCCGTGGGGCAGCTAGGCCTCCTTATGTCCATCAAGGCCTACACACGTGCTAAGGCTGCCAGCCAGGCTAAGTCTCACCCTCCTAAATCTTTTTCTCAGGGTCCCACTTCTCATAAACAGATCATGACTTTAACTGCAGATCTAATTTCTTTAATCAGGGGCTCTCAGGCTCATCCAGACAGAGGTTCTCATCCGCCTTCAGACAAAAGGCCTAGGGTTGAGCAGGCAGATACCCTTTCCTCATATGAAGCCTCTGGTGAGTCAGGCCATTCAGATTCCCAGGAAGAATCCTTCCCGGCCTACGAGGATTCTGATGCTGATGAATCCATTCCCTCTGCCTCTCCTCCTGAGGATATTTCTTTCGGGAAAATTCTCCACTCCATGAGAGAGCATTTTCAGTGGCAGGGCCAGGATTTCTCCGACTCCAGGAAAAGGCTTCGGACCTTCCTTAAGTTACCCCAGCACAGGCCTTTAGCTATACCGCCAGTGTTAGATGTATTGGATGATGTGTACTCAGACTCCAGTACTTCTCCTGATTCTCTTCCTCCTGCTCCTGTCAAGCCAGACAGATATTACAGGGTTCCTGAAACTCATAAACATCTCTTTAAGGCCCACTCTGTTGATCTAGAAACTATTTCTCAGGGGCCCAAAGGAGTGGCCACTTCCACGGCCAAATATCCTTTGCCCGCAGACAGGGAATCTAGGTCCCTGGAGAGGTGGGGTAAAAAAGTTTATACCTCAGCCACCCTTGCCATGAGGGCACTTAACTGTCTTTTTCATATGTTTCAGTATCAGGATTTCTTGATGGATGATTTGCAGAAAAAGTTAGCCTCTCCTGAGCCTTTAGATAGAAAGGCTTTGCAGGATTTGGTTCATAATACTCAGCAGGTTAGCAATCATTTTCTTCAGTGTGGTTATGATGCACTGGAAGCTTCATGTAGGGCGGCTATGACAGGGGCCGTCATACGTAGACATGCTTGGTTGAAAGAACAGACATTGCCAGATCATGTTAAAGTAAAGCTTCTAGATGCACCTCTGGAAAAACACAAGCTATTTGGTGCTAATGCACAGGGTGTGTTGAAATCAATTGAGGAAAAGGCTAAATCAGTACAAACAGTCAAAGATTTCCTCCAGGTTCAGCCACCAAGGTTCAGCAGGAATTGGCCTTCGAAGAATTGGTCCTTTACAGACACTGACAAGTTCCAAAGGGGAAAAAACAGGCGTGCTCGAGGTAGAGGGCAATACCGAGGCTCCTACAGGGGCCGCCAATGGCAACCAACTAATCAGAGAAGTGGCGCAGGGACTTCTACTGCTCCACAGGGACAATCACAATGACTTGACTTTGACACCGCCGACCAAGGCTCAAAGAGAAGCACCTTTAGGCGGAAAATTATCTTTATTTTCAAAAAATTGGCATGTTTTTACAAAGGACAAATGGATTTTGGACGTAATAGACAAAGGTTACAGGTTCCACTTCCATACCTTACCAACAAGACAAGGCATGCCAAACCTGCCACAAAATCAAAGGGCAGAGGCACTCATACAAGTTTCAAAGCTGTTACAAATCAAAGCAATAGAAAAGGTTCCTCCTCAGGAACAAGGCCAGGGATTCTACTCAAGACTGTTCCTTGTTCCAAGAAAAGAAAAGCAATGGAGACCTATACTGGACTTGTCCGCTCTAAACACTTTTCTCATTGTGCCAAAATTCAAAATGCTGACGTTACAGCAACTTCTTCCCATGCTGGGCAAGGGGTCTTGGCTGGTTACTCTGGACCTCAAGGAGGCATACCTGCATGTCCCAATCAGACACAGCTGCAAAAGATACCTCAGATTTCTTGCAGGGTCAGAGCATCATCAATTCTCAGCATTGCCTTTTGGCTTATCTACTGCGCCCAGAGTATTCACGAAATGCTTGGCATCAGTAATTGCACATTGCAGACTTCAGGGGATACAAATATATCCTTACCTGGACGACTGCCTTATACAAGCGGACAGCAAGCAAGCCTTGATAAGAAACTTGGACTATGTCATTCACTTACTACAGGCTTTGGGATACACAGTCAACATTCAAAAATCAAGACTACTGCCATCCCAACAAATAATTTTTCTAGGAGCCAAACTGGACACAAACTCACAAATGGCTTTCCTCACAGAAGAAAAACAAGAACAATTGCCAGATTACTTCAAAAGCCTAGCAAAGCACACCCAGATGACTGCAAGGAAAATCCTGCAGGCCCTGGGTTTCATGGCATCTTGCATTCTTCTGATTCCACTGACAAGACTACACATGAGAAAACTACAATGGTACCTAAAAAGTTTATGGTCTCAACACAGCCACAACTTAGGAGCAATTATTCCACTCATTCCATGTCTACAAAAGGAATTTTTGTGGTGGGCACAAGCAAGCCAGCTAAACAAAGGCACGTCTTTCAACAAACCTCAAGCAAGCCAAACCATTACAACAGACGCCTCAGATCATGGATGGGGGGCGCACATGGAGGGCAGATGCATTCAAGGGCAATGGGCACCCCGGGAATTGCATCTGCACATCAATCAAAAAGAGATGTTGGCAGTGATTCATGCAATCGAGGCCTTCGGAAAATTTCTTCAGCAAGGTCATCTGCTAATAAAGACAGACAACACCACTGTTATGTGGTACATAAACAAACAGGGAGGCACCCATTCTTGCCCCCTCTGCAGACTAACAATGACTCTTTGGGAAAAGTCCCTGAAACTGAACATACAGTTGCAATCCCAGTTTGTTCCAGGCAAGGACAATGTTCTGTCGGACAGTCTAAGCAGAAACATTATGGACCCGCAAGAATGGATGTTGCATCCAGACATTTTTTCACAAATAACTCATGCATGGGGAAGGCCGGATATAGATCTCTTTGCCTCACACCTCAATCATCATCTGAAGAAGTTCTACTCAAGGACACACCATCCTCAAGCCTGGAGAATGGATGCTCTCTCCTTCAGCTGGAATTCTCTAACAATCTATGCATTCCCACCTCTACCATTAATGACCAAGGTGTTACTGAAGATCAAAGCAGAACAACCGAAAGGCATTTTGATAGCTCCAGACTGGCCAAGACAGCACTGGTATCCATTACTAAGGAGCATAACTCGCACCAAGCCGTGGCCCCTGCCTCAATGGCCTCTGCTTATAACTCAGCACAATTACAGGACTGTTCATCCCAACCTGCAAACATTGCAACTGACAGCTTGGAGGGTTCCATGACTTCTCCCCATATCTCTCTCTCCAAAAAAGTTCAAGAGATCTTACTGGAAGCACGCAGGCCTTCCACCAGAAAAACTTATTCAGCCAAATGGAAGAGATTCGACATCTGGAATGCCAACAAGGGTCAGGATGCATCAGTAATGACCATCCCACAGATACTAGAATACTTGGCAGAAATGCTTCACAGCGGCCTTTCATATTCTTCCATAAAAATACACGCCTCAGCAATTTCAGCAAAATACAACTGTGATCCACCTGTGTTTTCACATCCTTTGCTAAGGCAGTTTCTTAGAGGGATAAAGAATATCAAACCTCCAAGAAAACCACCAGTGCCTGCATGGGACCTCAACTTCGTCTTGGAAAAATTAACTCTTCCTCCTTTTGAGCCAGCAGCATCTTCAGAATTGCAATTTCTCTCCTGGAAAACAGTTTTCCTGTTGGCAATTACTTCAGCAAGAAGAGTCTCGGAGATACAGGCCCTCATGGCAGTACCTCCATTTCTCATTTTCCATCAGGACAGAGTCTCTTTAAGAACCAATCCTTCATTCATGCCAAAAGTGATATCCAGGGTTTCTCTAAATCAAGCAATTCACCTGCCTACTTTCTTTCCCAATCCTTAAAATAAAGGAGAAAAGCTTCTGCACACTTTGGACATACACAGACAATTGCGCTACTACTTGGACAGAACAAAGGCCAACAGAAAGTCTGACCAACTATTTGTAGCTTACGCTGCTGGAGTACAAGGAAAGGCAATTTCCAAACAAACAATTTCAAAATGGATTGGAGACTGCATCAGATTCTGCTACTCTTTCCATGGAAAAGGTGTGCCAGCCAATATCAGGCCACACTCCACCAGAGCTACAGCCACCTCCACAGCCTTTCTAAGAGGGGTGGCTACAAAGGACATTTTAGAAGCTGCTACATGGAGCTCCGTGCATACATTTTCCAAACATTACAACCTGCCTTTATATTCCAGATCCCGAGCAGCCTTTGCTTCTACAGTCCTGCAGGGCATTTTATCTACACCATCCTTATCTTAGATCGTACCACCCCCAGCTTGGCTATGGTATTCAACCCATATGTCAGGACTGCAGTTGCATTCTTGAAGGACATAGTACAGTTTTGTACCTACCATAAATGTAGATGTCCGATAGATATGCAACTGCAGTCAGGTTTTCCCACCCTCCTACCCCCCTGTAATTCTCTTTTTTGGGTCCACTCCCCCTTTTTCAAATTAGCTGGGGATATCTGTTATGGTGTATCTGTTTATTACTGTTGTGCAGATATAGAATTTTTATCCATTCTCTAAATTTAGCCTTCCTTGGAGGGCACCTGGCATCTGGGGCAAGAAACACTGAAGAAGATGGCGTCTGCTGATGCTTTTATACCCCAGCCGCTCTGATGTCGGGGAAGAGGCGACATCAGCCGACGCCGGACCCAGACTTTGGAATCCGGCCGACTGAAGGGCTGCCTGAGGCAGGACAACCCATATGTCAGGACTGCAGTTGCATATCTATCGGACATCTACATTTATGGTAGGTACAAAACTGTACTTTGTGTACGCTTACCATAAATGTAGATGTTCAAGTGTATTCACTGTTGCAGTCCAGGTTACCCACCCTCTATCCCCCTTATTTGTGCTGGAACTTATCTTTACTTCTCTAATCTATACAACCTATGTGGTGTATTTGCTTATAGATGAAGGTAAAGCTTATTTTGGTGCATGTATGTTTTATTTACATATTTTTAGCCTACCCTTTTGGGAGCACCTGACATCTGGGGCAAGAAAAGCTGAAGAAAATGGCGTCGGCTGCATCTTTTATACCCCTGACGACCTGACGTCAGGGAAGAGGTGACAGCAACTGACGCAGGACCCAAGACTTTGGAATTCAGGCCGACTGAGGGTAACCTGCCAGCAGGATAATCCAAATGTAATGACTGCAACAGTGAATACACTCGAACATTTACATTTATGGTAAGTGTACACAACTGTACTATCCTGATCTTCAGTCTCTTCATTTGGCAGCATGGTTCATTGTATGACTCCATCCTTTTCTTCTTCCCTTTCCCAGCAGGTGGTTGATATGCTGAGGGTGGCCAGGAGGCCTAGCCCTAGGTAGTCTTATGCTGGCAAATGGGAAAGATTCTCTCTCTGGATGCAGGCTAGAGGGGAATCTTCTTCTCAGCCTACCCTTCCTCTGATCCTGGAATACCTGGCTGATTTGCTTCAGGGTGGTCTTTCATTTTCCTCTATCAAGATCCATGCTTCAGCCATTTCTGCTCATTGTTCTTTTGAACAACCCATTTTCTCTCATCCTCTGATGAAAATGTTTCTCAGAGGTGCTTGCAATTTAAAACCTCCCAGAAGGGTGCCTACTCCAGCCTGGGATCTTAATTTTGTTTTAGAGAAACTCACTCTTCCTCCTTTTGAGCCAGCTGCCACTGCAGATTTAAAGTTTCTCTTGTGGAAGGCTGCCTTCTTCTTGGCTATAACTTCAGCAAGGAGGGTTTCGGAGCTGCATGCTTTGATGGCTGTGGAGCTTTTTCTTATTTTCCATGCAGCTAGGGTCTCTCTGAGAACCAACCCCTCCTTTATGACTAAGGTGGTTTCTAGCCTGACTTAAATCAGTCCATACACCTTCCTACCTTCTTTCCTAATCCTCAAAATAGAGGTGAAAGAATCCTACATTCTCTTGATGTGCATAGACAGCTCAGGTTTTACCTGGACAGGACTAAAAACCTTCGGAAATCAGCACAGTTATTGGTCAGCTTTGCCCCTGGAACCCAGGGCCTTAAGCAAACCATTTCTAAATGGATTGCTCATTGTATTACTTTTTGTTATTCCTTTCATGGCAAGGTTCCTCCTCAAGGGGTCAGGACCCACTCAACTAGATCAGCTTTCACTTCTGCAGCCTTTTTAGGGGGTGTCCCTACTAAAGACACTTTGGAGGCTGCCACATGGTCTTCTGTTCACGCTTTCACAAAGCATTATAATTTGCCTTTGTTTTCTAGAGCCAGGGCAGGATTTGCCACTGCTGTTCTGCAGTGCATTATCTCCAATCCTTGATTCTGTTGGTTCCTCCTCCCTTTTCTCTGGGCTTTGGTAATCAACCCATTGGTTAGGACTGCAACAGTGAAACATGATGAACATAGTACAGTTGTGTACACTTACCATAAATGTAGATGTTCAAGTGTATTCACTGTTGCAGTCCTGCTTTCCCTCCCTCTTTCTCCCTTTTCTCTTTTCCTAAGGTACAGCTAAATTTGGTTTAAGTCTTGTTTCTGGGGGCTCCTGACTTAATGGCAAGAAAGACTGAGAAAGTGACATCGGCTGCCTCCTTTTGTATTGGATGCCCTGACGTTTTTAACAACTGATGACTGCCAACGTCATTATTACTTTTGGTATTCTGCCCGATCGAGGGCTACCGGGAGCTGGATAACCCATTGGTTAGGACTGCAACAGTGAATACACTCGAACATCTACATGTATGGTAAGTGTACACAACTGTACTTTTGTTCCAGGCTTGGGCGATTCATTGTTTACATAGGAGTTTGCCAGCTATTTTTTTGGGGTGGTAGATTTGTAGTAGTTGCTGATTAGAGGTATGGAGAGTCCATGGAGGAATGTAGATAGAGATGAAGGAAGAGAGAGCAGGGCAGGATGAAGGTTTGTAAAGAATGAAGTGTAACATTTGAAGTTGTGACAGCAGTAGAAGATGGAGGAATTCTAACCAGTGGAGAGTATTTAGGGCAAGGCATTGAAGTGTATTGTATGGACAGTTTGTGCTAAATCTAGCTATCTTGTGGTAAGTTTGTTGGAGTTTGTTTATAGTAGTAGTTTGGATGTTGGTAAATATTGGGGCAACATATAGAAGGTAGGGGAGGAGAAGAGCTTGTTTAAGGGAGAGTCTGGCATTTGTAGTTAGAAATTTTTTGTTGCGATACAGTAAATCAAGTTTCTGGTGCGTCTTTTTTATGCTTTGGAGGATGTGCAAGTTGAATTTGAGTTCATAATCTATGATGACCCCCAAGGAGTTTAGTGTGAGCTTCAGGTTGGATAACAGTGTTATTAGAGGAAGTAATAGTAAAGGTGGATTTGAGGTGAGAGAGAGATTGGGGGGGGGGGGATAATAAGAGGTTGGTCTTTTTAGGGTTGAGAATGAGTAGATTCCTGGACAACCACTGTTCAGTGGATAGGAAGGCCTGTTGAGTAAGAGTGTGGAAATTGGAGATATTGTCTGAGATGGAGATGAGAGTCGAGTCATCTGCATATTGGATGAGGGAGGATTGTTTACAAGAAGTATAGAGATCATTGGTAAAGACATTAAGTAGGAGGGGACCCAGGATGGAACCTTGTGGTACCCCGGTTGGGGAGGCATGAATGGAGAACTGGAAGAGAGCCATTTAACAGATTGCTGCCTGCAGGATAAGTAACTGGAGAACCAGGCAAGGGGGGAGGAAGAAGATAGATTGAGGTCTGCATGTTTAGATAGCAGTAGGGGATGGGAGACTATATTAAAGCCTTTGGAAAGGTCAAGGAAGAAACTTGATATGGATTTGTTATTGTCTAGGGCCTCGTCAATGGTATGTGTAGAGGACAAGAGGGCAGTATTTGTGCTGTGGTTGGGACAGAAACCATGCTGAGTGGGTATAAGGAGGTTATGCTGGAGGAGATAGTTGTGAGTGGATACATTTTTTGAGAATCTTGGAGAGGGGAGATAGCTATAGGTCGGTAGTTAGATGGGTCTGTAGAGTTTCCACCTTTATGCAGGGGAATAGTGAAAAAGGATTTCCATAGCGCAGGGACGGTGGATTCCTGAATAGATCTATTGATTAGTATAGATACTGGATAGGCAATGGAGTCAGCAGCAAGTTTGAGGAAGGTAGGAGGTAGATTGTCAGTGGAGGGAGAGCAGGGTTTGAATTTGTGAAGAAGAGATCTGCTGTAGGAAGTAGGAACTGGATGTAAAGAGAATAGTTGTTAGAAGGATTGGGAGGGGTAGGCAGAGAAGTTGTTACAGTTGGAAGGTATGAATATTTGAATGGTTTCAATAAAGTGTTTATTGAGAAGAGTAGCAGTTTCCAGAGAAGATGTATTTAGGTGGGGCAGGGAGTTGAGGGGCAGCCTGGAGAGAGAATTTTGTTAATAGTATACCAGAACCTGTGAGGGTTGGATTTGTTATTGAATTGGGCAGAATTATAAAAGGATTTTTTTGTCATTATTGGTTTGGTGTTTTGTAAGATTTCTGAGGTGTCTATAATTATGTAGCAGAGGTAATTCCTTTGTTTTGATCCAGGCTTTCTAAGCTGTATCTCTTTTTAGCATAGGGGACTTAGTTTCTTTTGAGAGCCAGGGAGCATAATTGGGTTTTATTCTAACCTTCTTAGAGGGAGCGAGGGAGTTCAGGGTATTTAGGAAGATGCTATTGAACCTAGTAACTGCATCACTGAGAGGGATTTGTTTAAGGATTGACCAGTCAATGGTGAATAGAATAGAGTTGAATTGGACTACATTAAAATTAAAGAGTTTTCGGCAATTTCTATAAAGGTGAGATTTGGGGGTTTGGATGGTGTATCTAAGGCCCGAGGTGAGGAGGTGGTTGCTAAGTTGGTCTGGTAGGGTAGTGGGGTTGTGGTAGTGGTGAGGGGAGATGGTAAGTATTCAGTCAGTTATGGAGCCGGAAGATGAGTTTTTATGGAGGCGGGTGGGCGACTATGTCAGTTGATGAAAACCATGCAGGTTGATGCTGAGTTGTGGAGAGTCAGTTTTAAGTTTAGACCAATCTAGGTTAACGTCACCTAAGATGAGGGTTTCATAGGGAATATTGTGGGAAAACTAGGATAAGATATTCTCTGAAGTGAATGAACTGTTTCCGGGAGGGTTATAGATGGCGGCAACAGCTAATTGTTTGTGAGGTTAAGGTGGCAATTAAGGATGATGAGTTCAGCTGGGTGAAAGTCAGGAATGGGTGTGGGAAAAGGTTAGAGATTGAGGCTGTTGGAGTGGAGGATGGCTACACCACCCCCTTTTTTTGGGAATATATCAGAGCAATAGATGTTATAGCCTGGTGGGAGAATTTCATTGTTAGTGATATGTGGCTTAAGCTAGGTTTCAGATAAGGAAAGGATGTGAGAGTTTGTAAGTGTTAACCAGGCATGGAAAGTGGTGATTTTGCTGGTTAGGTTTTGAATATTTATAGAGTATATTGCCAGGTGCTTGGATGTGGATGAGTTTAGTGCAAGAGGCTGGGTATGATGAGACTTGTTTGAGGAAGGAAGCGAGGTAGAAGATGGGTGGGGGGTGTTTGATTGAGGGGAGAGAGGGAGGGGCCAGGGTTGGGGTGGACTATGAGTAAGTTATTAGTGAGAAGAGGGAGTAAAGTAGTACATAGATGTAGTTTGTGTAACTTGGGTTTAGATTTGTAGGTAGGAGGGTTTACTTCACTAAGATCTGTAGTCTTGTTCAAACATGATAGATAAGCATTCCAAACCTCAGCACTGAGGTGATGCTCAGTGAGCTAGATGTGAAAATTGCAGTTGTCCTCAAGCTCAAAGTTATGTTTCCGTCAGATAATGGGAGATTACTTTGATGTTGTGCTGACTTCCATTACCATACTTTGTTACTGCCCCATAATCTTCAGTCTAATTTAATGAAAGCAGTACAAAAAAAAAAAAAAAAAAAAAGAGAGAGAAAAATATTGCTTGCTGGACAGTGTCCGGTTGCTACAGTGAGTGAAGCATGAATACATTATAAAGTTACATGTGCAGAATTACAGCAGGATGTACAGGCTGGAATTAAAATTCAGAAGCATTCATTTCCCAGCATCTAGAATGTGGATCCTCACTGACAATCATTTTCTGACCTGGGTACTTACCCTGGTGCATGTTTTTCACAAGCCATATACTGTTCAGTAAACCAAGAGTTGCATGCAAGTCTTGCTTGTACCTTATTTCTGTATTTCCACCATTGTTTTACTGTTTTTTATTGGCATGATATTGGTTCCTTAGGATTTAGGTTCATGCTTGCACCAGTTACATACCCCTCATAATTGGACTATACCTCATTTAATATTATTTTTCTGGTTTTCATTGTCTTTCCAAGTATGGTTAATGACTGCATTTATCCACAAAAACCTAGGCCCAAAATATCTGGGATCCAACAAAGCATTACCACAAGCTTTCTTCTTATCAGTAAGGTGTTGGAGCAATTTGCAGAACCATCCACCACCCCCTTAAAAGCAGGCTTTACATTTGTCATTGAATTTCTTTTCGTTCTATTTTATGGTACTTTGAAAGCCAACATGTCTTCATGGACTGTGGAAAAGCACTATTATCCTCACTGGTCGATGAAGCGATAAATTTGAATTCCGAGTTCTTGCACCAATCCAGTTCTGTTATTTTCACTTTTCCACAGGATTCCCCGCCCTAACCAGAGAAGACATTGTTAAAAGATCTATTACCCACAACTTGATTTTTGCCAGACAGTAGTTTTTTTTATTGCAAAGTACAAGTAAGTCCACCATCCCCATTGAGTAGTTTTGGCAGTAATCTGTTTTCATCTGTGGCTTTTAATTTTTGCGTACTTTCCCCAATAGTTTTAATAATCACTAATTGTAAAGGAATCTATGCTGATTCTTCTGGTTTTCTTTCAAATGTGCATCTTGCATTGCTGCAACCACGTGGGTCAGCCCAACATAAGACCTTAAAGCAAAAAGGTCTGGAACCCACAGCTTGTGTTTTTTTTTTTAATAGACATCAATTTGTTCTATGGAATTTTCAGAAACATCCACCAGCCTTCTAAAAGCATGCCAAGCCACTTCTTTTTTATTTAACTGTATCAGTTGGCTTGTTCAGTTGTTCGTGAACCTGGTTCCAGACCACCATGGGGCTATTTAGTGAAACATCTGTAACCCAGCTATTTCTCATTGAGATATGTAATTTAATTCTTGATTCTTTGACAAGGGACCGCATGGAAGGGATATTTATTATTTTTATTCTTTTGCATTAGTCTAAATTCTGGGAATCTGAAGAAGCTCAGGCCTACATGAGTGAAAATATTCTTACCTTAATCACTATTGTTGATTCTTGAATCAGGGATGCTAACCAGCCCTGGCACAGCGAGCCAGTCACTCCACTCTTCCTCTTGGATGTCCCCAGGCAGGCTCATTGAAATCATTTGCTGACTTGTTTCACCTCATAATCAGGATGCACAAGATGCACTCTGTTAAACCATTTATTGATTCAGGAGTTATTTACTATGTGGGCAGAGCACATTTATGGGTTTTCATTTAGACCATTAGTAAAAGAATCTTGTCAAATCTGTTTTTGGGGAAAACTTTTAACACCCCATAAAAGTGGGCTCATGGACTGTGTGATTTACAAATACCTGTCATTGATTCACACCCCCCCCCCCCCAAGAGGATTTAAACTGCTGCAGAATGATGTTTGCTCATTAGTAAATTGATTATCTGATGGTCTAATTGATGAAAATAAACCAAACGTACTAAAACTGACCTCAAATATTTTGTTGAGTCATTTGTAAGATTGCTTATATTTAATCCACAGTATTTTTGTTACTGGTTAGCTGATCTACCTGCTTGTACAAGAACCATTTCAATAGAGTTTCTGGCTTTTCCTTCTAGTTTTTTAGTTCATCCTGGGGAATGCTCACTACAGTATGTGCAATTCAACCAAAGGAAACCTATGAAAGTACTTGTGAAAGGGAACTGACAAGGCTAGGAGCTAGTCCTCATGTGAGCTACAGAGTTTGCCACTTTTGGAGTGAGGCTAGTGCATTTTTCCTTTTGTTTTTAGTTCTGAAGGGAAAAGACTTCTGTCTTCTCTTAGATCTCCGAGACTTTAGTGGGCTTATCTGGTACTTGGATGTGGAGTCTCTAGGGTGTCATACCCTTGCTGGCACCGACTCAGGATGCCTGTGTGCTTTTACTGGACATGATGGACGCTTTCTGATTAAACTGAAAAAAAAAACCTTGTGCAGACCTTGGCTGTGTATAAACATTACTTTCAGTACACAGTGCTGAGGTATGGTCTCTTATGTTCACCCAGATTATTTAATAAGGTGCTAGATATTGTAAGGGGAGGCTTTGCAGGGGATGTACCACCATGTGTGCCCTTACCTGTCTGATTAGCACCTGAAGGCTCTATCATTAACCTTTTTTATTTAACTATGTTATTTTTATTAATATATTCTTAAAAATGCTTCCACATATCATCACACACACACATTTATATGTATTCATTAATACAATTTCATATTATCCATACTATCCTGTAAGCTTCAGCCATTCTGATGTAATAAAATAGCACCCCTATACTTAATCAGAAGTTCCCCAACATAGCATACGTAAGTTAGAACACTTCCCATCATCATCTATCTTACTCCTTTCTACATACTTATTACCACAGGGCCACAGTTAATTATCTTCCTTCACCCTGAGGCTGTTCCCCCAAGCCCTATTAATCATCCTAGCCTACTGTAACTTAAAAAACAACCAGTTTGTAATACAATATTCATACCTGCTCCTTATGTCATCTAGAATTGCAACACCCCTCCTCTCTTTGCACTATTCCCCATCCCCTCCCTAATTATTTTATTCTGTTGTTCATGCCCTCCTTGTTTGATTCCCAGAACTTCATCCACCTTTATTCTGTCTCTTGCCTTCATATGCCTCTCTCTCCCCCTGCTTTCTTATTGCACCTCCAGTGACTCATCCATTTTCCATCCTTCTCCTGTTCCAAAAACACAAATCTCCCAGGTATTTGGGATGGGCCACCTAAGCCCCCCCCCCATTCTTTTCTTGCTAGGTCCCAAAACGTGATCACAATACAAAGCTAGCAGATATGCAATCATTCTGTGTTTTCCATACCGCTTTAATGAAGCTTTCTAGCCTTCTTTAAAAATCCTTACAGATGTTTTATGCCACCTGTGTAACAGACAGACATATAAATCTCCTTCTGATCCAAACTGCCTTAGCCCCATCATGGAACTTCCTGGTAACATCATTGTCTCTGGGTTCTTCCAAGATTGTTGACCCTGGTGATCTGCATAAACTTAGAGAAGTCCTGTCTCAACCTGTTAAAGAGGGATTTCTCCACTGGGTGGAGCTGAGCACTTTTTAGATTCTGTTGTTGCTGTCCATGGGAGGTCATGGTGTTGGCAGTGTGGACAAGGATATAGACATTGTATCTTCTCAGATCAGATTAGAGATCACCACAGTCTTCCAGGTACCCTGCATACACCTGAGAAAACAGATGTTGCAAAGAACTGTGACATTTTGGTGTCTGCAATTGCCACACCTATACAGATAGATCTTCAGGGGTGAGACATTTGTTATCAGGCTTTGGACTGGTGGACAGTCTTTACCAGTGTCAGTTTTTTGTCTCCTTTTTCTGAACCGGTCACCAATTCTGAAAATGGGTGATGTCCTTCCATATCACTGTTGCAGTATTCCTTACTCTGGGATCCCCTGCCAAAGGTAGCCCACTGTCCAGCCAGTATACCAAAGCCTTAGGTTATTAGTACATCGTGCATCACACATATGCTCCTTACTCACTGTGTAGGGTATAAAGGTGACATACGGCTGTACCTACCTCAGAACAACTTCTGCCAGGCCAAACGCCATCTTTGATTGTCGGTCTGAATACTCCTTTGTCTGCTGGTTACCAAGCTGTTTCAGGTAAGTGCCCCTTTGTGGGTTTTCTTATCTTTGATTTCTTTACTTTTGTTGTGATGTTACATGTCATCCAGAAAGTGAAAATGTCAGTGTGGGAGACAAATTCCCAGTAAGGATAGTCACTAGCAGTATTTTGTTCGGGTGTGTCTCAGGACCATACGTTGTGCCCGATTTGTCAAGCATTTGTCCCTAAGACTGTCTGTACTTCTTTTTCCTCCTTATCTATCTACCTTGAGAACCAATGTTTTAAGCTACTGCTGCAAGGTCAGTGGCAGAATCATCTCAGCTTGAGGGTCAGCCATCTGCTAAGAAGACGACCAAAAAAGTTAGGTCAGTTGCTGCTGCTATGCCACCTTCCTGGACATCTCTCTGTCGAAGCTGGTGAAAGCCTGGAGGATCATCCTGTTATTCTGTTGGATTCCTCTACCATGACCATTTCGAAGGATGGCCTGGATCTGGTTTCTGGCACATCCTGGGAGGCGCTGCAGATATCTGTTACAGATGTTGAGGGGAACCGCAGCTGATCAAGTCTAGTGGACCAAGGGGTGTTCTGCGGATTCTTGTTAGGGAGATTCCCACTGTGTTAATTAAGTGTTGGCAAGGATCCGTACCTCATAAGATCTTTAGGGCTGACGTCCCTTAGAAAAATAAGCAGAAAACAAAGCACATTTCCCCTGCTCCTAAGGATCCTCAGCGTAAATGGCAGTATTTCACACAGGGGTTATTTAATGCACTCATGGCCTTGAAGTTTTCCCAGGGAGTTTCTGCTCCTGCCTGTCTTTGGTCATCTACTCCTGTTAAGAGGCCTAGGGAGCAGGACTCCTGTGATGAGGAACTGGACTCTGAAGAAGACTCTTTATCCTATTCTTCTCAGATTCCTTCTCCATTACAATATGATTCTGAGGAAGGGAACTCTATCTGTCCAGACTTTCCCTTTGAGGAACTTTCTTTTGTGGATACCATATCTCGCATGATGGAATTTTTTAAATGGAACTGTACCTAGGTTTCTGATGTCCAGAAGTAGTATTATGAACTCCTCCAGATGGAGTCTCTTAAGCCTTCTGTTCTTCCTGTCCTTGCTGGCTTGTTGGACACATTTTCATCAGTTTCTTAGGCTCCTGATTCCCATCCCCCAGATCCTAAAAAACCTGATAGCTTTTATAAGGTGCCTGATGATTATAAGTTTCTTTACAAATGGCTTTCTGCTGACCCCTTTGTTTCTTTTTCTTTAGACAAACCCTCCAAACTGTTGCCTGCCACTAAATTACTTCCTTCTGACAAAGACAGTAAGGCCATATAAAGGCTGGGCAAAAAGGTGCACATAGCTGCTGCCTTGGCCTTTCAGGCTATTAACTGACAGACCCATATAACTAGGTATGTATTGGCTCTTCTCTTTCAGACTGTTTCTGACCTCCCTGACTCTGAGGGGAAGGCTTCGTCCCTCTCTTTGTTGGTATCCTCTTTCCATGCGGCCTGTTATTCTATGAAATGTAGTCATGATGTATCTGATGCTTCTTCTAGAGCTACTGCCTTTGGTTCTGTGTTAGGAAGTTATTCTTGTCTTTACCTTCAGTCTTTACCTGGTGCTATTAAGGCTAAATTGATGGATGCTCCTTTTAATAATAAAAATCTCTTTGGTTCTGCTCCTGCTGAATTTTCAAGTCCCTACAAGAGAAAGGTAAGGACTTGAAGGAATTGAAATATGTTTTTATTTCCCGTTCCTAAATTTCAGTGGAATTATCCTTCCAAGCCTGCCTTTCTACGTAGACCGTCTCACCCTCCTCCCAAAGGTAAAAAAGGTTCTAGAAGGGCTCCCCTTGCTAAGTCCACTCAGACTCCAGCAACTCAGAAGCCACCTGTTCCAGACAAGCCAGGTTCTATTTGACTACTACCCTGCTGCTTCCCATGGCTTTCACTCTGATTGCCTTTTTTACTCATTACTGCCATCTAAGGGCTGTGTCATACTTGCCTTCCACCATTCTTATGCTTCCTGTAGCCAGGCTTCATATGAGAAAGTTACAGTGGTTCCAAAAGTCACTCTCGCTTCAACATTCTCATCCATTGGACTTTCCAGTTCCTCGTCTTCCATGCTTGAAGCTAGAGCTTCAGTGGTGGATTCATCAACTGTTTCGCATCCCAGGGCTTCCTTTTCAGCCCCCAGTCCCTTCTCAAGGATCTGTTTTTGGATGCCTCAGACGTGGAGTGGGGTGCTTCTTTTGGCCCTCTAAAGGTTCAGGGTCTTTGTTCCCTTCGCCGGAGGGCAGACCATATCAACATCAAAGAGGTGAGAGCTCTCCTCTTGACTCTTCAGGCCTTTCATACTCTATTCCTGCCAGGGCTTGTCAAAATCTTTGCAGACAGTACCACAGTGATATGGTGCATCAACAAGCAAGGAGGACACTGTTTTATCTTGTCTACAGAATAGCTTTTCAGGATTGGGATCTGACTGTCCAGTATTGGGTAACTCTTCAGGCTATTTATATTCCTTCAGAACAGAACCTTGTGGCATACTCGGTGAGCAGGTCCATAACACAGACTCACAAATGGATGCTACACAGAGATGTGTTTCTGGACATTGTCCACCAGTGGGGTACTCTTCGGGTAGATCTGAACAGACAACTTCCTCTCTTTTGCCCCACAGTTCCAAGTCCTCTGGCATAGAAGGTGGGTGCCCTCTCTTTTTCTTGGAAGGGGATATTTCTTTGTCTTCCCTCCCCTTCCTGTCATACTGAGGATCCTGTTGAAGCTAGAACAAGGCTCTACAAAATCTTGTTGGTGACTCCCTTTTGACCCAGACAGCATTGTTTCCCTCTTCTTCTGCACCTAGCCAAAGGCAGTCACCACAAGTTACCCCACAAGATGGACCTTAATTACACAAGACAAAGGGTGTCTCATCCATCTTCACTTGTCCACTCTTCAACTAACACTGTGGGTGATAGAGTTTTGATCCCTTTTAGGCATCTTTTATCTGAAGATGTGCTTCAGGTTCTGCAGGAGTCCAGGAAATCCACTACCAGGAAATCTTATTTGTCCAAATGGAAGAGAGATTTTTGTTTGGTGTCTTGCTCATAACCTGGCTTCACTTTCTGTGGAAGTTACTTTGGTTCTCTTTTATTTGTGTGAGTCGCTGAATGGTGGGTTGGCATACTTTTCAGCTAAAGTCCATCTTTCAGCTATTTCTGCTTGTCTGCCTTTGACTCCTCCTTTGGCTTCTAGATTTGAGGTCAAACAATTTTTTAAAGGTGTCCTCCATATTAGACCTCTCAGAAAACTTATTCCTCCTTCCTGGGGCCTTAATTTTGTTCCTGAAAAATTGCCTCTGGCTCCTTTTTAGCCTGCAGCTTCAACTTCCTTACAGCACTGTACTTGGAAGACTGTTCTTCATTTTGCCCTTACTTCAGCTAGAAGAATGTCTGAGCTTCAGGCCCCTATGGCTGACCCTCTTTTTTTTTAGTTTTTCATGGGGACAGGGTGTCTCTTCGTGCTGCCAAAAAAACAAAATGACTGAAACCAGTGAAAATGTCTTTCTTTTAATGAAATCACCAAATCTCTAGCTCCTCGGCAGTCAGCCTTCAAGGTGATAATACCAGTAAAAAAGGAACGCGCCTTATATAGCAGCATCAAATCATAAAACAATTAATAAAATTAAATAAAACTATTAATTCTGTATATGGGGGATTTATACAGAGCTAAGAGGTTGCATTTTGGAACAAATCAAAGCTGCAAATGCTATTTGAAAAATAAGTTGTGTAAAGAAACTGTTTTTATTTTAAAATATGATACCATGACACCTGCTGGCTTGAATCAAGAATGCAACTGGAAATATCTTTTGTGATGTAATAGTTTTATTTAATTTTATTGATTAATTGTTGTATGATTTAATTGATGCTGATATAAAAGGTGTGTTCCTTTTTTACTGATATCTCCTGGAAGGCTGATTGCGGAGGTGCTAGAGATTTGGTGATTTCATTAAAAGAAAAAATGTTGTCACTGGTTTCAGCTGTTTTGTTTTATTGTTTTCTTTTGGTGCTTGGTGGTTTTGTATGTCTCTTCGTACTAATTCTTGTGTTATGCCCAAGGTGGCTAGTCATCTCTTAATCAGTCTGTTCATTTGCCCACTTTTTTACCTTCTCTGCAGTCTGCTAGTGAGAAGGTTCTTCGCACCTTGGATATGCATAGATAGCTCAGATATTAATTAGATAAAACTAAAGCCATTCATAAATCTTTTTGTTTCCTTTCATCCTAGGTCACCAGGTTTGGTTGTTTCATTTCTTCTTGTATCTTTAAGGCCATTTTTTTTGTTACTCTTTTTAATGGCAAAAGCCTTTCTACTTCTGTAAAGGCTCATTCTACCAGAGCTGTGGCTTCCTCTGGTGCTTTTTTCAAAGGATTAGATACAGTTCCACCCTTGAGGCAGCTTCTTGTATTTCTGTGCACATTGCTTACTTTTATTAAACATTTCAAGATGGATGTGTTTTCCAAAGCTAGCGGTGGATTTGCCAGGGCTATCCTGCATGGCTTTCTTGAAGGATGTGCTGGACCGTCCTTCTCCCAACTTTCTTCTTGAGCTTTTGTACTCTCCCTAGAGTAAGGAATACTGCAACAGTGATATGGAAGGACATAATACCGTTGTGTAAAATCTTAGCATAGCAGTAGATGTCGTCCTCTTCATTCTTGCAGTGTTTGCTCCCTACCTCCTCCTCCTTTTCTTTGCTCCTTTTTTTCTTTTTCCTTTTTCCTTCTGGATGCACCTTTTCCTCCTTTGTTCCTTGGACTGTTGTACCTCCTGTGGTTTTTAATTTCTGAGGTAGGTACATCCGTACGTCACCTTTATGCCCTCTGCCATAGGTGGGAAGCATGGGCGATGTACAAAGTACTTATATTCCTAAAGCTGTTGTATACTGGCTGGACGTCTGGCTAACTTTGGCGGGGGATCCCTAAAGTAAGGAGTAATGCAACAGTGAAGGGAAGAACATCTGCTGTTATGGTTGGACTTTGCACAACTGTACTTTTTGGCATGGTGAGGTCTTCACCTCAGCCTGTCTGTTGTTCAGCATTTTGTTTTTCTTTCGTTTTTTCCCAGTTAGGGGTCGCTGCAGCGGAACTCCAGTCCGCAAATGATTGGCAGTCAATTTTTACGGTGCCGAGGTGCCAGCCTGATGCCCAACCTTCAACGAAGGCACGGGAGAACCTCATGCTGTGAGGCGACAATGCTCTCGCACCACCGCGGCTCTGTTGTTCAGTGTAAGAGGAAATATTTACGAGAGAGAGTTCATAAACCAAGTGGATCTACAGTCCTGCTCTTCTTTAGACTTTCCTTTCTCTATGGCTAGGGCCATAGTTTCATGCATGTGCCTGCCCAGGATAGCCTGGCTGTGGTTAGCTCAGGTAGACATTCCAGGTTACCCTTTTAATGAAAAGGATTTATTTGACCAGGCTTCACAGGACCTGATGAACAACTAGAGAAAGCAGGTCATTTCACCCCCAGTTCATAGGATCATAGGTGGTTACTAGGCTAATGGCCCCGGGGCCCTTACAAGCCTAGCCAAGTTCAAACCGTGTTCCCAAGAGTATCTGGTTCAAGCAGATACTAAAATCAGCACCTATTGTCCTTGTCCAAGAGGAACAAAGGTGGAACCCCAGGGTGGATTTCTGGTTACCCATCCAGTCTTCCAAATTACACTTATATAGGGCCAACGAGGGGCTTTATTTAAAATAAATAGCAAGATTGTCCCTAAAGTGGGGAAAACTCTGTGAGACAAATCTGTCTCTCCGTGTGCCGTTTGACTTGTGAATGTGCAGCATTTCCATTAAAGCTGGGTCAGAGATTGCTCTATATGCAAGGTACAGGTCACCTCTGAGCAGTCTGTACATAGTAAAGTGGCAATGATTTCAATCTGTTCACATAAGACAGACCTTGAAGACCCTGAATTTTCTTTGTAAGGAACCTGTGTGGTCTCTCCAATTGCTGTAGGTGTTTGGGAAGGCACAAACCAAAGGGAGTGTTGTACTGTAATATTGGTCTGATGAGGGAAGAGTACCGGGGGGAGGCAATGCCATGAGATGAGCAATATAAAATGCCCTTCTTACCACTATGGAGATATGGTGATTGAAGTTAAGGTTGCTGTCAACCTGTATGCCCAGATCTCTCACCACTGACTGTGTGCTTAGGGTATTGCTATTGATGTGATAGCTTGCAGGAACATTCCCCCTTCCCTTACCGAAGGGGTGATCATGCATTTTTTTGCATTAAGTTTAAGACCATGACTTTGGCATCAGTCATTAACCTACGTAAAACCTTCTTGCAGGATGTTGACATTGCTAGGGGTTTCAGTGATCGCTCCCAGTTTGCAGTCATCAGCAAACGTTGTCAGCCACAGTCCTTTAGTTGTAGCCTGTACTTTGGAGAAGTAAGATTCTGAACAGCAGGGGTCCCAGAACGATCGCTGTGGAACACCACTGGTTACCAGTCTGCTGGAGGAGGTGGAGTCCCCTGTTTAGATCATATGAGTTGTGTCAGTGAGCCAGTTTGCAACCCATATGACAATATATGGGTTGATACCCAGCTGGGTGAATTTATCAATGATGCTTGAGTGGGGGGATTGTGTCAAAGGCCTTAGCTATGTCTAGGTAGGCCATATGCATAGATTTGTCCTCAACTAGGGCTTTGGTGACTGTCTCGAAGTCCACCAAGTTTAACAGACATGATCTCCCCTTGACAAAGCCAAACTGTGTAGGGTCAAGTGTTTGGAGATTTCCTAAATCTTTGTTAATAAGGTCCATGATGATTCATTCCATGGTCTTGCAGATGAGGGTGGTAAGCTAATGGGTCTCTAGTTCCCAGGGTCCGTGGATTCACCCCCTTTGTGCAAAGGGATGCAGTAGCTGTTTTCCATTCCACTGGGACGAAGCCAGTGCTTGGGCTGTGTTTGAAAAGCATGCCCAATGGTGACACAAATTCCTATTTTAACCAGCGTAGAACACAGCCCGGGATGTTGTCTGGTCCCATAAAGGCAGTGTTTTTGGCCTTGGAGAGGGCATTTAAGACCTGCTGTTCGGAGATATTAGGTGAGGAACAGGTGTTAGGGATGCTTTGGGGTATATGTGGCAGGGATAGGAAAGTGAAGTTTTCACTGAACCTGTCAGCCAGCAGGTTTGCTATATACACAGGTTCTATATACAGTGGATATAAAAAGTTTACACACCCCTGTTAAAAAAACAGGTTTTTGTAATATTAAAAAATGAGACCACAATAAATCATTTCAAAACATTTCCCACTTTTAATGTGACCTATAACCTGTATAATTCAATTGAAAAACAAATCTGTTAGGGGAAAAATATAAAAAATAAAAAACGTACAATATGCTGGTTGCATAAGTGTGCACACCCTTAAACAAATATTTTGTGAAGCACCTTTTGATTTAATTACAGCTTTCAGTCTTCTTGGATACACACCTGCCATCAATTAAACGGCTCTGATTAACTCCAAATAAAGTTCAGCTGTTCTAGTAGGATTTTCCTGACATTTACTCAGTTGCCTGTACAGCAAAAGCCATAGTTCACAGAGAGCTTCCAAAGCATCAAAAGGATCTCATTGTTGAAAGGTATCAGTCAGGAGAAGGGTACAAAAAAATTTCCACAGCATTGGATATACCATGGAACACAGTGAAGACAGTCATCAAAAAGTGTAGAAAATATGGGACAACAGTAACGTTGCAAAGAACTGGACATTCCTCCAAAATTGATGAAAAGATGAGATGAAAACTGGTCAGGGAGGCTGCCAAGAGAACTTACAGCAACACTGAAAGAGCTGCAGGAATTTCTAGCAAGTGCTGTTTGTGTACAACATGTGACAATCTCCCGTATTCTCCATATGTCTGAACTATGGGGTAGGGTTGCAAGACAGAAGCCTTTTCTTACACAGAAAAGCATCCTGGAGGGTACGTGTGACATCCCTTGTCAGGGCCATAAACTGACGTAGGGTATAAAAGTGACGTCTGCATGTACCCTGTTCAGAATTTTTCTGCTGCAGTGAATCTCTGACTCCTGTTTGCCAGTTCCGAAAGCAGATCACATTTTTTCAGACCAGTTACATTTTCCGCTTCCGACCAGATGACCACTTCATCTACCAATACAGATAAGTGCCCTTTTGGGTTTTTTCTTTACCTTTGATTACTGTTAAGATGTACATTTCAACTAGAAAGGGGAAGTGTGCTTATGGGAGACAAATTCCTCACAAGGACATGCATGAGAAGTGCGTATTTTGCTTAGGCGAGGCGCAAGATCATACGCCCTGCCCCATTTGCAAATCTTTCCTCCCCAAAACTCTTCATAGCTTCCTGGCTGCATTAAAATTGTATTTAGAAAATCAGAAATTATGATGTCTTGCGCTTGGTATGGCAGGGGGAGTAGGCCCATCCGACAAGCCGCCAAGGAAGAAGGCCAAGAAAATTAGGCCAGAATCCCACTCTGCACCTCAAGTGTCTGAGCAGATTCTTGAGGCTAATGAAAGCCCGGGATCTTCTCAGACCCCCGTTTCCAAACTAGGCCCGAGAACCTCAGTGGAAGCTGAGATGGTGGAAACTTCAGGTACGTCCACTGATGCAAATCAGCCATCAGCTCCTGATGGTGGAGGGGAACCATTACTCATTCAGTTGGAGGGCCCTGCTCCTACACTTCCACCTAAACAGACGTCGGCTCTGATTCTTTCTCTACCGGCTACCCCTTTGAAGAGAAAACAAGAAGTTAAACATCCTGAATTTCAACCGGTTCCTGGCTGGGAAGTATTTTCACAAAGTCTCTTTAAGGCATTTCAGGCCTTGCAGACACAACATTTACCTCCTGGCCCCTCTCATCAACCACCTTTAGAGGTATCAGAGGAAGACTACTCCTCTTCAGAGGAATCCATTAATTATGAATCTCAAATAGACTCTCCCAGGGACTTCATTACCCTGGAGGAGGAGGACTTCATTACTCCTGAGTCCCCAGGGGAAGAATTCACCTTTGGAGAGACAATCTCCCTCATGAGGGAGCATTTTAAGTGGCAGGCATCAGAAGTATCTGACACCAAGAAAAGGTTCTTTGACCTTTTATAAATGGAGCAACCATCTCCTTCTGCTGTGCCCCTATTGCTACCTGCTTTCCTGGATACATTTTTGGCTGCCTTTGAGTCCTCCGACTCACAACCTCCAGCCTCAGAACACCCTGACCGCTTCTATAAGGTCCCCCAGGAAAACCCAGTTCCTCTTTAAAAATCCTCCAGCAGACCCAGTAGTTATTGCAGTCTCTGCTGACAAAACTACATGACAGTTACCGTCTGCTGCTCTATACCCCATGGATAAAGACAGCAAATTCATGGACAGATTAGGTAAGAAAGTGTATACCTTCTCTACTGTGGCTGTAAGGGCTCTCAACTATCAAACACATATATGGCTAGGTATGTCCTGGTTACCATCACCAAAGCCTCTACCCTCCTCTCTGAGGCCTCTGACTCCCGCATTAAAGCCCAAATCAACACCTGCCTTTCCACAGCATCCCAAGTGGCTAGGCACTCCATTAAGTGCAGTTATAATGCTATGGAAGCCACATCTAAATCTGCTGCATCAGGATTAGTTTTGAGGCGATATTCCTAGGTGAGGCTACAACCTCTCCCTATGGATGTACAAACAAAATGGCTTGTGCCCTGGACAATAAGGCCCTGTTTGGCCAAACTTCAACAGAGCTTCTCAAGTCCTTTCACGAAAAGGGAAAAGAGCTACAAAATCTTAAACATTTACTGGTACCCCTATACCCAGATACCACAGAAACTACCCACAAAAACCTTCTTTTGTGAGAAGAGAGTTCTCGCACACAGCTCCTCAGTCAAAGGGACGTAGACAACCAAGGAAAATCTCTACTGCAGGTTTCCCACCAACTCTTCCACCACACCCTTTGAGTCATTCTGACCAATCCAGACCACCTCCACTGTCACTTACCACCTTTAGACCCAAACACTCCCCATATCCCTTCATCTCGCCCTCTCCCTAACCTCCTGTCCGATAATCACATCAGAGCAATGGGTCCTCTTCATCATTCAGAGGGGATACTTCATGACTTGGTGGATATTACCACCCTTCCAGGGTATGTCCCCAACCACCAAAAAACCAAATCCACCTTTTCCCACCCACCATTCAACAACTCCTAGTTCAGGGTACCATAGAACAGGTACCCTGCCCACAAAGAAACATAGGCTTCTACTCCAAAATGTTTCTGGTACCAATGAAACGTGGCCCATGGAGGCCAATCTTAGACTTGTCTTTCCTAAACCTCTTCCTCAAGGTACCCAGCTTCATATTGATTACTTTAGCCCTGCTCTTACCACTCATACCAACACAGGCTTTCATGGTAGCCCTGGATTTGAAGGATGCCTACCTGCACATTCCTATACATCCAGCTTACAGGAAATTCCTCCCCTTTGCAATAGGTTCTTGTTGTTTTCAGTTCTCTGCCTTGCCCTTTGGACTCTCCACTGCTCCTCAAGTGTTCACAAAGTGTCTAGCCTCCCTCATTGCTCACTGCAGGACTCAGGCTATACAGATATACCCATATCTAGACGACCTGCTCATCCTTCACCAAGACCACCAAGTTTTTCTACTCCACCTACAACAGGTAACATCCACCCAAACTCAGTTAGTGTTTACCATAAATCACGAAAAGTCTCACCTGACCCCCTCTCAAGACTTGGTTTTCTTGGGATGCAGGATCAGAACAGACCGAATGAAAGCCTTCGTCCCAGACCAAAGAATCCTAGACCTTTTGTCTATACTTCAAAAAACTCCTCACCCACTCCTCCTTGACAGCTTGGCAATTCCTGAGAATGTTAGGCCACATGGCATCCCTTATACCCATGTTACCTCTGGCAAGACTCCACATGCGAAACATCCAGTGGATCCTAAAAAACTTATGGAGCCAACACTTCCAGACCCTGGACTCACCCCTTCCCTACTTCTGTGTCTAAAGAGGGAACTCCAGTGGTGGGTTTCAGCATTGCACCTCAACCAAGGAACCCCCCTACAGGTTCCAGCCCCCCCTACAACAGGTCTCCACAGATGCATCAGACTTGGGGGTAGGGTGCAGTGCTTCTAATAAACCAAAATCAATTCTCTGTGCAAGGCAAGATGGTCCAACCTAAGACAAAAGGACCATATCAACATAAAGGAAATGAGGGCATTACTGTTAGCCCTACTAACATTCAAATCAGCTCTTCACCCAGGAACCCTAAAAGTAATCGCAGACAATATGACTGTCCTGTGGTGCATAAACAAGCAAGGGGTAACAAAGTCCTACCCTCTCTACAGCCTGGCCATCCAGATATGGAAACTAGCATCATCACTCCAGATCCACCTGGTAGCAGTATATATATATATATATATATATATATATATATATATATATATATATATATATATATATATTCCCTCAACAGAGTGTGTCATGGCAGACAGACTCAACAGAACTCCAGCCCCTTATCCACAGGTGGGGTATTCCACAAGCAGATCTCTTTGCCTCCCCCCAGAACAGACAGATGCCTAGCTTCTGCACAAGGGACCCACATCCACAAGCTTGGAAAGTCGATGCATTGTCCTTTTCTTGGGAGAGAATGTACCTTTACACCTTGCCTCCCTTCACTCTGATTCAGAAAGTCTTCCTGAAAATACAGAGGGACAAACCCAAAATCCTGTTGGTGGCCCTGTTTTGGCCAAGACAGCATTGGTTTCCCCTCTTCCACTTACCAGCTAAGGGCAATCAATCATCACAGGTTACCCCACCAAATAGACCTGCTCACACAGGACAGGGGATCCCTAATGCACCCCTAAGTGAATAATCTGAAACTGACCTTATGGATGATAGGGTTCTAATCCCCTACTGACACCTATATTCAGAGGACGTACTCAATGTTCTGCAGGAGGCCAGAAAACCTAGTACCAGGAGAAATTATTTATCTAAATGGGGCAGATTCTCCAGGTGATGTCAATGGAAAAACCAGGACCCTCTGACTACTTCTATACTTATGGTCCTTTCCTATGTGTGAGCTACTTCGCTCAGGACTACCTTACTCCTCAGTCTAAGTCCACTTATCTGCCACTCTGCTTGTCTGCCCATATCGCATCCTCTGGTTTCCAGATTGGAAGTCAAGCTTTTTCTGAAAGGGGTACTTCATATCAGACCCCCCAAAAAACCTATACCTCCTCCTTGAGACCTGAATTTCGTACTAGAAAAACTCCCATTGCCACCTTTTGAACCAGCTCACCCTGAAAACAGTTCTATTAGTGGCCCTCACCTCTGCCAGGAGGGTATCAGAGATACAAGCTCTTATGGCTACCTCTCCTTATCTTATTTTCCACAAGGACAGAGTTCCTCTCAGGACCAGCCCCTCCTTCATGCCCAGGGCCCCAAGGTGGTTAATGAACTGTCATTAAACCAGACCATTAACCTACCGATTTTCTATCTTCATCTACAAAGTTCCTCAGAGAGAACACACTCTATTCCTTGGATGTCCACAGGCAGCTGAGGTACTACTTAGACAAAACCAAACCTATTAGAAAGTCTGACCAATTATTCATCTCCTTCCATCGAAGAGCTCTAGGGAAGGCAGTCTCCAAACTGACCATTTCTTCATGGATTTCAAAATCCATTACCATGTGTTATTCCTATCATGGAAAATCCTTGCATGGTCATGTCAAGCCTCACTCTACCAGGGCAGCTGCCGTTTTCAAAGGGATTGACTATGCTTCTATTTTAGAAGCAGCCACTTGGACCTCGATTCACACCTTCACCAAGCATTGCAAACTGGACCTAGCCTCGAGAGCAAGATCAGGGTTTGCCAGGTCATTTCTCCAAGGCCTCATTGACCATGATACCCAATCCTCCACCCAGGCTCATACCTCAAGCTCTCCCTACTGTAATGAATACTGCAACATGAGAATAGAAGGACATAGAATAGTTGTGTAAGAACTTAACAGAACCTTAGATGTCCTTCTCTTCCAAGTTGCAGTATTCAGTCCCACCCACCTGACCCCTCTACCTTACTTAACTAACATACCAGGGCCTGCCTGTGGGGGCATAGTCATTCTCTTCCCCAGTCTCAACACAACCTACCTACCTACTACCCCAGGTCTAGTCTACATGTAAGTCTAAAGGTCTCCCTAGTGGGACCCTCTCTTAACCCACAGGAGTACCACTGTATGCGGCAGTTCATTCTGAAGAGGGTATGTGCAGACGTCACTTTTATACTCTACGTCAATTTATGGCCCTGACAAGGTATGTCACACGTATCCTCCAGGAGCAAAGACTTTGATATACTGGCTGGAGGGCGGCGCTGCAGGCAGCAACTTCCCTACTGTAATGAATACTGCAACATGGACAAGGACATCTAAGGTTATGGTAAGTTCTTGCACAACTATTCTTTACAAATACCAGTCACTTTTGGTCCAAAACCTTCAGGCATCTGCTAGAAAGCTGAAGATGAAGAGGAATTTCACCTTTCAACACAACAATGACCCCAAGCATACATCCAAATCAACAAAAGAATGGCTTCACCAGAAGAAGATTAAAGTTTTGGAATGGCCCAACCAGACCCCAGACCTAAATTCAATAGCAAATCTGTGGGAAGACCTGAAGAGGGATGTGCACAAGAAATGCCCTCGCAATCTGACAGATTTGGATTGCTTTTGCAAGGAAGAGTGGTCCAATATTGCCAAGTCAAGATGTGCCATGCTGATAGACTCCTACCCAAGAAGACTGAATGCTGTAATTAAAACAAAAGGTGCTTCAACAAACTGTTAGTTTAATGGTGTGCACACACAACAAAGTATTAGTTTAAGGGTGTGCACACTTATGCAACCAGCGTATTGTAAGTTTTTTATTTTTTATTTTTTTTCCCCAAACAAATTTGTTTGTTTTTCAATTGAATTGTACAGGTTATAGGTCACATTAAAGGTGGGAAAAGTTTTGAAATGATTTATTGTGGTCTAACTCAGAAAGGTTAAATACACAGAGAAATCCTTCCCAGGAGTTCCAGACACCTCGTAGCAATCAATAAATTCAGTAAACCATAAATATAAATAAAACCTTTTAATGTGAGCGCTTTCCTTCACATAAATAAATGAACTTTTTCAGACAATAAAAGGATTACAACTATATACTTAAGTACATTTGTTAATTAATGACATCACAAACCCACCCAGTAAAATGATAGCATGCGATTTTTAAATTGCAATTTCCTCCATATTTAGATTACAATTTATTATTAAACAACAGTATTCTAATATACTAATATGCTTTTTTTTATATAAAACTAATATTATTTATAATGTTCACTGACATGCATATTTTTTATCTCAATAATGATTTTAGTTTTAAAATACATTTCAGAGAGCAGTAGTCATTAAGTCCGGGGTATGAATGTGGATTGAACCTCAGTTGCCATAAAAGCTCCTGCTCTTCCAATTTCAAAGTCCACGGGCCCCCTCTAATATTGGGTACTACCTGCCCAGTAATCAAATATTTAAACTGATGGCTAGGTTCATCTAGAATATGTCTAGCCAAAGCATTTGTACTATTGAATTCACTGATTTACATAAATCTAATGATTGGCAGCACGGCTTCTGCCTATGCATAGAAGTTTTACTGTTTTTATTATTTAATTTGTACTTAATATTATGTAGGCTATTGATAGTTCCAATTTTATTATTTGAATCCTACTGTAAGACTGCTATCTGAGCTATGAATGCCAGTAGTATGGCTTTGCCTATATGAAACTGTCTTTCATTGTTATTCAATTCGTACGCTATATGATACAGGCTTAGTTTTATTATTTGAACTCAACAGTAAAGTAGTTTCATGGGCTATATATGCCAGCTCTAGTAGGATTGTTAATACTTTTTATAATGGACTTGCAGTCTCATGCTCTGGTAAAGTAGCATTTTATTTATGTTTTGCTATGATTGGCTAGGATTCCATAGAAAACCGTACGATTGGTTATATATTTGTTCATGGTTATTGGCTGGTGTCTTCAACAGGGAGACCTATAGTAAGTTCTCCCTATAATGTTTATCTCCATAAACCTTAATGATTGGTTATAGGACTTTGTTGGCATATTATGTGACTCTTAGCTTCACGCTTCATTGCGGAATTTTTGTGTTTTGTTTTTTGTTTTTGTGGCTTTGCTACCAGAGAGATGAATTACCATTTATTAAAAAGGTACTAGATATGTGGGAATCATATTGATGTCTGCCAAACAAAAATTGTGTCGATCTTTGCACTTGTTATTGAGAATTGTCAATCTTCATATTTTGGCATTAGATGTGCTGTTATCTTTGTTTTAACTCTATCCTTAATTTGGCATTGGTTCATTGGTTTTATCCAACTTTGATTGGTTCCACAGACATTGTGGCTTTATTATGTGCTCAATGATCTTTAGCTCTATGCCTTGGTGTGGAGGCCTTTGAATCTTGTCTTTATGTCTCTGTTACCAGGGTTATGAGTTATATCTTACGTGGAAATTATATTTAGAGCCGATGAACTTAATAAAATCTTGTTGGTTTCTGCATGTCATAGAGAATTGTAAGTGTGTGTGTATATATATATATATATATATATATTTTTTTTTACCCCACACTTTGTTAGGTATTGGTTCATTGACTATTAAGTGATTTATTGTTGGACTTTGTAAAGATGAAAACTTGAGGCAGTAGGAAATGTTTTTATTGGTTCATTTGTTTTAAGCAATGAATGTGATTGGCTGTCATTTTACTTTTAAATGATCAAGATGATAGCTTTTTTACAATCTGATGAAGGCTAATACAGCCAAAAGTGCTAGTTTTTTGGTCTTTTATCGATTAAAGTGGTTTTCTGCACAAACACTTGTCTTGTTTCAGTGCTTCAGTCAACAGTGAATAAGCCATGTTAGACGAAGATTTATTTTCGTGGTTCTGGTTTTTGTTCCTCGACTAACTTCAGCAGTGTTAACTGAGTTTTTCTTCTAACATTTTATTTTGTTGGTCAAAAACACAGCATCTATGGGACCTGATAACATCCCAGGTTGTGTCCTACATGGTCTCAAACAAGAATTAGCAACACCACTGGGTACTGTTTTCAGTCATAATCTGAGCACTGGCTTTGTCCCAGCTGAATGGAAAACAACCACCGTTATTCCCGTGCACAAAGGTGATGCTTCCACTGACCCCAGGAGGTGTACATCTATTAGCCTTTCTAGCCTTATCTGCAAGGCCATGGAGCGAATCATCATGGACCTTATCAACAAAGATATAGGTAATCTCCAGTTACTTGACCCTACTCAGTTTGGATTTGTCAAAGGGAGCTTATGCCTGTTAAACCTGGTGGACTTCGAGACCGGCACCAAGGCTCTGGATGAGGGGAAATATTTGCATACAGCCTACCTAGACTTAGCCAAGGCATTTGACACTATCCCTCACTCAGGTGTAGTTGACAAACTCACCCAGCTAGGTCTCAACCCTTATATTGTTAGATGGGTCACTAACTGGCTCACTGATAGAACACATATAGTCAAAATAGGGGAATCCACCTCCAACAATAGATCTTTAACCAGTGGTGTTCCACAGGGATCACTCCTGGGACCTCTACTTTTTGGAATCTATTTCTCCTAAGTACAAGCAAAAACTAAAGGTCTGTGGCTGGCAAAGTTTGCTGATGACTGCAAACTGGGAACAGTCATATAATCTCCAAATTATGTCAACATCCTACAAGAGGGTCATACGCAATGAAATGATTGGTGCCAAAGTCATGGTTTTAAACTCAGTGCAAACAAATGTATCATCATCCCTTTCAGTAAGAGAAATGTTCCTGCTAACTACCACAACAACAGCAACACCCTAAGTATGCACTCAGTGGTGAGAGACCTGGGCGCACACAGGTTGACAGCAATCTTACCTTTGATCACCATGTCTCCACAGTGATAAGGGTATTCTGTATCACTCATCTCGTAAGTAAGGGCATTGCCTCCAGAAAGAATGAAGTTATAACCTTTTTGTACTCTTCCCTCATCAGGCCAATAATTGAGTACAGTGCTCCATTTGGGATGTACTTTTCCAGGCACCTGCAGCAGTTGGAGAAACCACACAGATTCCTCACAAGGAAAATTCAAGGTCTTCAGCATGTGTTATGTGGATCATCTGAAATCACTTCATTCTCTTTCATACAGACTACTCACAGGCAATCTCTGTCTTGCATAAGGCAATCTCTGGCCCTGCTTTATTGGAAATGCTGCATATCTGCAAGTCAAATGGTACACTGGTTACTCACTGTGAAGACCTTAACCTGGTGTGTGACATGAATAGAACGACCTGCTGGAGGAACAGATTTGTCTCCCAGAGATTACCACACCTTTGGAACAGACTCCCACTTCTAGTCAAACAGAGCATCTCATTGGCCCTCTTCAAACACAGTCTGGACGACTGGATGATAAGCATAAATTCACCCTGGGGGTTCCACCTGTATCCCTCTTGGACACTGGCATTAGGTGTTAATCATGGAAACAATGGTAGAACTTGGCTAGGCTTCTAAGGGCCCTAGGGCCATTAGCCCAGTAGCATCTATTTATAAACTATAGCACAGTATTTGCTACAATTGTAGCAGACAGTTGCTTCAGTTTATTTCCTGCCTGCATAGAGTGCTAGTGCACTTATCTTTAAAATAATATATTGCAGCAAACTGCTTGCTACAAATGTCGCATACAGGTGCTACTGTTTATACCTTCCCTGCATGGAGAGCTACAGGTCTAGTGTTTTAGTTTAAAACAAATCCTTCTTATGAAGTGTTAGAAACTGCTTGCCGCAAATGTAGCAAGCAGTTGCTACAGTGTATACTCTGCCTTCATGGAGCACTACAGAGTTCAGGTTTTAATTAAAAAAAAACCTGTAGCAAACTGTTTCCTACAATGTAGCAAGCAGTTGCTACAATTTAGACATTACACAGTGCTCCATTGCTCAGGTTTGACTGCAAATGCAATACCAGATTTTAAAAGCTGGTATTGCATTAGGGATCAGGATCAGCTGATCACATCCCCCCAACACTTTGCCCCGGGGTAGTTGCCCTTCCCAACTCCCCCTTGCTACACTACTCTGTCACAACCTGTGTTCCCCCTAATACTGATTGCTATCTGTTCCTTTCCTAGTTTTTATTACCCTCTCGTATGTGAAAAACAGCTTGCATGCTTCCAGAAAACAGTAACTTTTAGCCCTAAGAGAAAGTGCACTGGCTGCTTTTAAAGCAACTAAATTGTGCAGTTTTCTGTTAAACACATTAAAGTAGTGGGGCCACTGAGGAAGATGATACCTCTTATAAACCTCCCATAATTTCAGGCTTTGTTTTGTACTGCACTGCTTATCATTATACCTTTATATTTTGCATTTCCTTCAGCAAAAAATGTTCAGTACTCTCAGTATTAATTGCTTGCACCTGCAGACAGCTCAACTCCATGTAAAAATAGTCAGCAATGAGAAGGAAAACCATGAACAACTGTGCAGATACATGAAGAAATCTTTGTAAACTTCACTTAGAACATGTACCAAATTTCCCTGGTCAACTGCCCTCAGCTCCAGACTTCATATCTCTCACTGAGAACATTTTGTAATGGAATTCACAACAAGTTAATGTAATTGCAGGTGCAATAAATGTAGCATATATCACGCCTTTCATAATTTTGTCATATTTTTCAAGCTTGTTTGCTTATAAAAAAACCTTGTTTATAGCTTAAGCCAATACAGCAATCTAAACATCCACCCTTGTGAAAACAAGATTAATTGTCTTAATTTTACATGTAATACTCTGTATACTTCTGTATCCCAACCTCACCTGAGCAGCCTATTATATTAACTTAAACTTGCTTGTTTTTCTTGTTATAGTGTAAAATCTATATTTCTTAGGACAAAGAAAAAACACTTGGTTACTATAATATTAACATATACAGCAGCAACTGAAAAGATGCCCCCTTCACACACGCGCGCACACACCATTTAAATAATCCTAGCTGCACAAAACTACTTTATAGTATAACATGCAGTGTATATATCATGAAATGTTTTATATAAATACTAATAAGAACAAAATTGTTTTACTTACAAGTTAGTTCTTTTTTCCATTTAGTGTCATATGCTTTTTTTCTGTGTCTCAATTATTTCACTTGGAAAAATGGAAAAGGTTTCACTAGGAAGGTCTCTCTATGAGCTTTACTGTCAGAAGAATAAGAAGCAGAATGCCCTTCTGTTTGCTGTTTCACTTTTTATTGGTTAAACTTTTTTACTTCCTCTTTAGCCTGTTCTGCATTCAAAAATGTATTTGATCTTCCAGGAATAAATAAATATTGTTAAGACAGCTGGATACAACAGCTTGAATCTCACACCTGTCGACATTCCATGATTGCTGTGATAAATTTGCTTTTGTTCTCTATAGTGAATAATCATTTTCTGCAAACACACTGCATTTCTGTTCTGCCACAGCTCTTTCAGGATCAACTCTTTCTGCTGGTGTGATTGCATCTTTTCTAATGTAGGTTTTGGCTGCTATCTCATGGGCTGGTTTTGGAGCATGCACTTGATGTGCCCTTTTAGTTAACAAATCTTGCTGTGGAAATCAGTTCAGTTGCTTATTTGAGCTTTCATAAAATTATTACATCTGTTCCTTCTAGTTTCTGTGGTACACCATAATATCTCAGGTTTTGTCTGCATGGCTCTGTCTTCTAACTCTACTATTTTTGTAAACACCCCTTCTCGAGAAGGCTTATACTTGGACAGCCTTTTCATCATTTCAACCTCTGTTTGCATGTTTTATCAGGTCATCTGAACATTTAGTTAAAATTTCTATTTTTTCAGCCTGTTGTTATTTGAGTGTATATATTCCTTCGGTGTTTCATTTATTTTAATCTCCTCTGAGTGCATGTGATTTATTTTTTTCCTGTAAATTACTGGAAGCCATTTATTGTACCAAAGGTGAAGCTTGAACTGCCTTTTGCTGAACAGCTGCAAGATTCGTACTGGTCATTGTTTCCTGTTTACCTTTTCTGGTTGATTTTCTTTCAGGTTCTCTAAACTTCTTATTTACTAGCATCCAGGCAGTGTACCTGCTAGCCACCAACTGAATTTAACTCAAAAACATAACTTCACTGGCTCCCTTTTCTCTTTTTCTGTTTTCCCACTGGGAGAGCTGAAATTAAGCTGTTGATCAGTGTGTAGCCATCTAGGAAGTCTCTTCCTTATCTGTATTTAAATATCTGGCAAGACTGCCTGCCCGGTGGCATAGTAATGCCCTGACAATGGTCCAGGTGACCTGACTTCAGCTAGCAGCTCTAGCATTTGACTGAGCAAGCAGGGAGGATGGGCATGTATGTATTCCAGCTGCAGCGCTGGCCACAAGTTGTAGCAGCCCTTTGGAGGAGGGGTACAAGTCTGAGACCTGGGGGGGTGTGCTTGTGGCCCACTAAACCACTAATTGGTAACGGCCTTAAATGTGCAAGTGCACAGGAGGTTGCACGTAATGAGAAGACAGGTGTTATCAGCTCTCATTCATAGGAGGTTACTAGGCTGTTAGCCCTAGGGTCTTTATAAGCTTAGCCATGTTATACCCTTGTTCTCTTCTTGACCAGTTTATGTGGTCTATATTTGCAGAGCGAGTCTATGATCACCACCAACTGCCCTTATAGAAGAGGGACATCGGTGACACCCCCAGGGTAAATTTACATTCTTCCATCCAGTTGTCTAAAGTACACTTAAATAAGGTCATTGAGGAGCACTGTTTTACGTGAACTGGGATTTTGTTCCAGAGGAGTGGCAATCTTTGTGAGGCATGTATGTATCTCCAGCATATCCAGTTAATGTCTCAGGCTAGGTTAAGATCTCTAGAGTGAATGAATTTTGTCCCATTTGACTTGCGAATGTGCATTTTTTATTAGGGCAAGGTCCGAGACTACTCTCTAGGCCAGGCACAAGTTGCCTGTCAGCAGCTTATAAGATACAGAGTACAGTAACAGAGACTTAAGTCCATCAATGTAGGTCATGTGTTGAAGGCCCTGAATTTTCTTAGTGAGAAACCATTGAGGTCTCTCCAGCTGCTGCAGATGTATAGTGAGGTACATATAGAAGGGAGCGTTGTACTGTGTTAGCGGTCTGATGAGGGGATGAGTACAGGAGAGTTATAACATCCTGGCTATGGATGCGATGCCCTTACTTCAGAGATGTGCAACATGGTGATGCAGATTGCAAATTCATTGACCCATTTGGAGGGGTTATGTTAATTAGTAAGCAGATGTCTTCATTGCTGAGTAGTGGTAAGGATGTAACCAACCCTTGTGGCTTCCTGAATGATTACTTATCCTACCAACTGCTGCCCTGGTGGATCCGGTAGTGATCCCCACTACCAGGAAAATAATGGTCTCTTGTCTATTTGGGGGAAGCTTGATGGTCTGTTGGTATGGGAGGTCTGTACAATTAGAAGTTTGATACTTCCTGTTTTTGTGGTAAACCTGTGCTATGTTTGCTTAGTACATTTGACTTTGTAGGGAAATCAAACCGGAGCACTAAACTCTAGTTTGGTGCTGAACATGCATTTAACTATGAACATTAAAACTTAAGCTTCCCTTTAGACTGTGACTCACAACATGCATCCACAAAGTTTTGATGCTGCCATTACAGACTTTGTGCTTGTAGAACGAAGTTGATTATTGTGAACCCAAGTCTTTCTCTTCTTTCTGTTTTATAATTTGATCTTATGTGTAATAAATTAATTTTGTGTTTGACTAAATGATTTCTCTCACTATCCCCATGTTTATTTTCAAGGCCTTTTCTTTTGACCCTTTATCTTGGTTATCTAAAAATCTTAGAAGAGCTCTCTTCTTGCATAACTATTGAGTTGAATACCTCAATATCATTTGTGCCTTTTGCTGTTAGGTTATTTTGTGTTGGAATTTCATGCGTCTAAACTGAAAATAATTTTTGGTGTGAGCAGTAAACCTTGTGATATAACCTTCTCCGTTAACTTTATGATGATCTACTGTCTGTGCAGCCTTGCCTTCCGTTTTCCATTTACTAAATATTTGCCTGTTCATGTTGCTATGTACTAATTTTTCTCATTTTTATTTTTTTTTCCTTTAACTTTAGATGGTCTATGTTACTAATATGTGTAAGCTACATCTACTTGGTTTATTTAATTGCATCTGTTTTATTTGCTTTGTAAAACTGTACACATCAGTGGTACTGAATTTGCCTTTTTTATATGTATGATGCTGAGTAAAATTCAGGATATTAATATTTCCTGAAGTTCATAGAATTGGTGTTAATTAGAATGGTGTCCTTCATTTTACTGGTCTTTCTTTCATCTTGAGAAGCATCCATATATTTTACACCTTCTACAACTGTAAAGGATACAACATTTTCAAAAATGGTCTTCCTCTAGAACTCCTTCTGGCAAAATTAAAATATAATGCATTAGCATGTAGAATATGCATCTAGAGGACTGTGTTCGGAAGCTGCCCTTCATTAGTGTTTTTATTTAGTGAGATGCAACTCCTTTGTTTTCCTATTTGTTATATCTCTGTATTGATCAGATGCTGAGACATTCTAAACCATCAGTTTGAGTGTGACTGCATGATGTTCTTCGTGTTTCACTGTTGCAGTCATTACATTTGGGTTATTTGCTTACAGGTAGCCCACAGTCGGCCTGATTAACAAAGTCTTGGGGCCTGCGTCGGTTGCTGTCCCTTCTTCCATGATGTCAGGTCGTCAGGGGTATAAAGCATGCAGCCAATGCCATTACACCAGTCTTTCTTGCTGTGCGGTGCCCGAAGCAGAAGCAGTTCGCAAGTGCTGGTCGGCCGACTCCTAAATTGTTGGAGTTTCAGAACCGAAGTCTTCAACTAAAAGCTAAGTACCCCGTTGAGGAAACTTTTTCTTGCTCCTTACCGATGTCAGTAAAAGTTAATAATTGCATTACTTGTGGAAAGCAAATACCTCAAAAAGATTTTCATTCGTACTGTATTCCTTGCCTAGGCCCTGACCACGACGTACCTTGCTGTCAGTTTTGTGCTTTATTTAATCAGCACACTATCCATCGTCGGTACATTTTCGCCTCTAAATATTTCGGTTCTTGGTTTAATTATCCAGAAATGTCGTTGGTTAGCCATCCAACTACCGGGATTCTGAAAAAACACAAAGATAAAGACAGAGACAGGCCACCAAGGTCCAAAACTGCCGATGACACTTCTCCTAAGCCAGTCGCCAGTTTGCCGGTACTCAGTGAGGTGCTTTTGCAGCCCCTGATACCAGCTACTTCTGATTTGCAGGCCTCTACTGAGACCCATTCGGAGTTCGGTATGCCGCGAGATACCCCCGCGGATGTTTCTTCCTTGGATGGGTCTGGAGCCGCTGTGCAGGCACCGGCTTCTGAGGGTGTACTCAGGTCTACGGACTTGCATATTAAACCGACGCCTCTTTCTTCTCTTAGGCCTAAATCTTGAACCATGTCTAAAAAAACGATGCCCAGGCCACATGCTCAGGCCTCTATGCCCAAAAAACAAATGATAAGAATGGCTGAAGATCTAATGACTCTAATTAGGGGTAGCCAACCCCTCCTTTCTAAGAGGCCTAGGACTGAAGTGGTTTATGAATCTTCTGACCAGGATTCTTTTTTTTCTGATTCTTCTGATGATCTGGATTTGCCCTTATCTACGTATGAGGATTCTGATGCAGAAAACTCCATTCCCTCTGCTTCCCCTCCAGAGGATTTTTCTTTTGGGGAAACCTTACATACTCTAAGGGAGCACTTCCACTGGGAATGCCAGGATTTTTCTGATTCAAAAAAGAGGCTTAGGGATTTCTTCCTCCTACCTCAGCATAGGCCTTTAGTTATTCCTCCTGTACTAGACATTGTTGATGATGCCTTTTCGGAATCTAGTTCGGCCCCTGATTCCTTTCCTCCTTGCCTCCTGCTCCCAGAAAACCAGACAGATACTACTTGGTCCCTGAGTCACACAAGTTCCTTTTTAAAAATCCTATCGCAGATCCAGAGACTGTTTCACAGGGGCCAAAGGGAATTAAGGCTTCTACTGCTAAAAATCCTACCCCTTCTGGTAGAGATTCCAAGGTGCTGGATAGATGGGGTAAGAAGGCTTACACTTCTGCAACCTTGGCCATTAGGACTTTAAACTGCCAGTTTCATATATTAAAATATCAGCAACATGTTATTGGATTGCTTAAACAGAAAATTATGTTGATTCTTAACTGTGTGGAAAATAAAGAATTACAGGATTTAATGCATTCTGCTGAACAAGTTGGAAAACATACTTTGCAATGTGGTTTTGATTCATTAGAGGCCTCTTGCAGGGCCGTTGTTACTGGGTCTGTGCTCAGAAGGCATGCTTGGCTTAAGTGACAATCTTTGCCTGATCATGTTAAAGCTAAATTGTTGGAGGCTTCCTTAAATCAGGACCGCCTGTTTGGAAACCAGGCTGAGGAAGTTCTTAAAAAGATGGAAGATAAAGCTAAATCTATGCAAACTGTTAAAGATTTCTTACAAGTTCAGCCTCCTAGATTTAGTAGGCACTGGCCGTCTAAGAATTGGTCCTTTCCAGCCCCTTCCATGTCTTCTCAAGCCAAACCCAGACACAGCAAAAACCCCAGGTTTCAGTCCCAGGGGACACACAGGACTAAGCAGTGGGGGGCCTCCACTTCCAAATCTTGGAGTAGTAAGGCTCCCCCTATGGCAAACTGTCTCAATGACTTCCTTTTAAAATTTCAAGCACTTATCAACTGACTGCCCCTTTGGGGGGAAAGATTGCTCTTCATGCAAAGAATTGGGAACTCATTACCCAGGACAAATGGGTTTTAAATATAGTATCCCAGGGATATAGATTTCACTTCCACACGTTGCCAACACCAAGTGGGTGGCCGGACCTACCCCCAAATGAGTGGGCAGAGGCCCAAAAATAAGTACTCTCTCTCTTAAGCATGGGGGCTATTCAACTGGTACCAGAAGAGGAAAAGGGACAAGGTTTCTACTTGAGACTTTTCCTGGTACCCAGAAAAGACAATCCATGGCATCCTATCCAGGACCTGTCTACTCTAAACACCTTTTTGAAGATTCCAAAATTCAAGATGCTGACTCTTTACCAATTGCTTCCTATGCTAGGCAAAGATGACTGGTTGGCAACCCTAGATTTAAAAGAAGCATACCTGCACATCCCAATCAGGGAATCTTGCAGAAGATACCTGCGCTTCAAAGCAGGCTACACACACTATCAGTTCTCTGCACTGCCCTTTGGCTTATCTACTGCACCCAGGGTGTTCACAAAGTGCATAGCTCCAGTTATTGCATTTTGCAGGCAAAGAAATATTCAAATATACCCATACCTGGGCGATTGTCTAATTCAGGCAGAAAGCCAGGACATACTTTTGAATCGTCTGACCTTTGTACAAAGGGTTCTAACTTGTCTGGGGTACACCATAAACGAAAAGAAATCACACCTGGTACCCTGTCAACAAATTATATTCCTGGGAGCAAGCTTGAATACAACTTCCCAGATGGCTTACCTCACTCCAGAGAAACAAATTCATTTGACAACCTACTTCAAACAAGTGGCCACAAAAACCTTGCTATCTGCAAGACAACTACTACAAGCCTTGGGGTTCATGGCCTCCTGATTTCTTCTAATTCCATATGCAAGACCGCATATGAGGAAACTACAGTGTATCTAAAAAGCCTATGGTGTCAATATTCTCAGGATTTAGAAGCAATGATTCCTGTCATACCTTGCCTACGCCTAAAATTCCATTGGTGGGCAGAGGCCTGCCACCAAATTAATGCACTACCTTTCACACCACCCCCTGCTACCCAAACCCTAATTAGACGCATCAGACTATGCACCTGGCAGGTTAGTGCATTCAGGGCAAATGGAACCCAAGTCAAATGCACCTGCATATCAATCAAAAAGAAATGTTAGCTGTACAGAATGCTCTGACAGCCTTCAAGGGCCACATTCTTCCAGGACAACTAATGGTAAAGACGGACAACACCTCTGTTATGTGGTACATAAACAAGCAGGGGGGTACACATTCTTACCCCCCTCTGCAGGCTAGCCATGGCATTCTGGAACACAGCCTTGAGCTATCAAGTACACCTACAAGCTTAGTTCCTGCCAGGAAAATTAAATACACTGGCAGACGGACTAAGCAGAAACCTCATGGACCCACATGAGTGGAAACTGGAACCAAGGATTTTCAACATGTTGACAAGCAAATGGGGGAGCTCAGATATAGACCTGTTTGCCTCTCCCCAGAACTACCAATTGGACAAATTTTGCACAAGGACTCCCCACAAACAAGCCTGGAAAGTGGATGCTCTGTCCTTCAGCAGGAAAAACTTATCAGTCTATGCCTTCCTCACTCTGCCTCTGCTCTCCATAGTACTACTAAAAATCAAACAGGACAAACCAAGGATGATTTTGATTGCTCCATACTGGCCACTCCAACAATGGTACACCATCCTGTGCAGTGTGTCACGGTTATCCCCATGGCACCTGCCTCAGACTCCTTCCCTGGTGTCTCAGCAGGAGAACCAGATTCTGCACCCTCAGCTTCAAACACTGAACCTTGCAGCCTGGCTAATTACATAATCTCGCCTTTACCTTCCCTCAGTAAACCTGTGATGGATATCATTTTAGAGGCAAGGAGGCCTAGCACTAGAAAATCGTATGCTGAAAAATGGAAAAAATTCTGTACCTGGGACCAGTCTCAAGGGATAAGAACAGCAGCACCCAATTTACCTCAGATTTTACAATACTTAACTGAGCTGCTTCACAAGGGCCTGTTTTTTTCAGGTCTATATTAGATCAGCGAACGCTGATTGATCGGACTTATGTGAGCGAATGTTTAAAATATCGAAGCAACAGAAACCTGAATTGTTTCCTAGGGAAAGAATTTGGTTGTCCGTTTCTATTGCTTTGGTATTTTCAGTGCTGTGGTGGAAAGTTATGGGTCGGATTCAGGTAAGTGTGTGATTGTGTGGATGTGAGTGTTAGGGTGGGTTAGGTGAGTTAGGGTTAGGGCACGGGTTAGGTATGTGTGCGATTGTGTGGACGTGAGGGTTAGGGCGGGTGAGGTGAGTGTGCGACAGTGACGAACCTTAGGGTTAGGGTTTGGGTTAAGGTAAGTGGATAGTTAGTGGTGTGTGTATAGTTTGGTGTAGGGTTAGGTGTCAGATTTTAGGTGCATGTGTGTGGATTGCTATTTGTTTGGTGTGCTTGTGTTGTGTGTATGTGTTTTGGATCAGCAATTTTTTTCCCTAGGAAAAAAAATCACTGATCTGACAGTTCGAGATTGTAAGCTTTCGCTTACATAAGTTTGATCAATCAGCGTTCACTTTTTTAAGCGTTCGCTGATCTAATATAGACCCTCTTTTTCCTCCATTAAAATCCACGCCTCAGCCATTTCAGCTCATTATAACACAGAACCCCCCCCCCCTTCTCTCATCCACTGCTCAAGCAGTTCCTCAGAGGGGCCAAAAATTTGAAACCACCCAGGAGAGCTCCAACCCCAGCCTGGGACCTTAACTTTGTTTTGGAGAAACTCACTCTACCTCCTTTCGAGTCAGCTGCTAGTGCAGATTAAAAATTTTTTTCTTGGAAAACAGCTTTCCTTTTAGCAATCACTTCAGCTAGAAGGGTATCTGAATTACAGGCCCTTATGGCAGTAGAGCCTTTCATCATCTTTCATGAAGGCAGGATGTCCCTCAGAACCAATCCATCCTTCATGCCCAAGGTGATATCCAGTGTGGCTCTTAATCAGTCCATTCATTTGCCAACTTTCTTTCCCAATCCACAGAACAAAGGGGAACGGATACTGCATTCCTTAGATTTGCACAGACAACTCAGATTCTACTTGGACAGGACTAAGCCTCAAAGGAAATCTGAACAACTGCTAGCAGCATTTGCTGCAGGGGCAGAGGGGAAGGCTATTTCAAAGCAAACCATTTCTAAATGGATAGGCCATTGCATTCATTTCTGCTATAAGCACCTTGGAAAACATATCCCCCAGGGGATCAGACCTCACTCCACCAGGGTTGCGTCTACCTCTACAGCCTTTCACAGAGGCGTCCCTACCAGGGACATACTAGAAGCTGCTACATGGAGTTCTGTACATACTTTCACCAAACATTATCATTTGCCAATTATCTCTAAATCCAGAGCTGGCTTTGCCACTGCAGTCTTGCAGGGCCTTCTAGCTGGTCCTAATGCTATCTAAATTCCTCCTCCCAACCATAGCTTTGGGAATCTACCCAACTGTAATGACTGCAACAGTGAAACACAAGGAACATAGTACAGTTGTGTATACTTACTATAAATGTAGATGTTTGAGTGTATTCACCGTTGCAGACCTGGTTACCCTCCCTCCAGCCCCCTAACTTCTTTTGGCTATACCTCTACTTTATTTTACTATGCTTAAAAGCCTTTTTGGTGTATTTGCTTTTTTGTTGGAGATATATCATTGTACTTTTATATTTAATTGCTCCCCATTAGGGGGCACCTGACATCTGGGGCAAGAAAAACTGATATAATGGCTTCGGCTGCATGCTTTATACCCCTGACGACCTAATGTTTTGAAAGACGGGACAGCAACCGACGCAGGACCCAAGACTTTGTTAATCAGGCCGACTGTGGGCTGCCTGCAAGCAGATAACCCAAATGTAATGACTGCAACAATGAATACACTCGAACATCTACATTTATGGTAAGTGTACACAACTGTACTTTTATTTTCAATTTAAAATAAGTTGCAGATTCTGAAATGTATATCGCTGCTAATTTGGTTCTGTTGCAGAACAAGTTTCCTTATTTTGACAAAGTTTAGTAAAGTGACATATCAGCTGAAGAGCAGTTGTGACCAGATTGATATGCTCTCAAAACTCTCTAATGTTATAAATCCAAAATATTAGTCTTCCACATTAATTAAGCAGCAGTCTGGAAGCATATCCTCACTGCAAATGTTTTAGCATGTTTTGTTATTTGTTATTCATTCATTTATTTTATACTTGGGTCATCATTAATAGTGCAGCTGTGTGCGCCGTAAAACAGAACTTGATGTAAATCTACAGCGGCATTCGAGAAGGCATGGGGCAACTGGAAATATTTGGAGTCCCATTTGAACGGTTAGCCTTTATTTACAAGTTAATTTCATTACATATGTAGATCAAGCTGATACCCACAATTAATAGCAATTTTCTTTATGTATAGCGTAAGGTGATGCACATAGGAAAATGACAAATGTTTTGAATATCTAGAACAAAGAGAGATTATGAGAAAAAGTATACGAGTATTGGTAGTTCTCTGACTGGAAGTGAACTGGGATAAGAATTCAAGATTCCACTATCATTAGGTGGGAAGAACACTTGCATGCTGGCAGTAGTTATATGTTTTGGGTAGATGGTAGTATAAAGAGGGTGATTACATAGATGTAAAGCTGTTGGATATAGTAGTGAGTAGGTTATGATGCGAGTGTGAAGGAGAAGGAAGTAGGAGTAAACTGAAAGAATAGGAGAGGAGAAACTTAGGGTTGACAGGCAAGAAAGGCTTAAGTAGTAGAATTTAGGGAATGAATTCTAAGAAAGTACTGCTGCCAAGTTATGTGTGAAGGAAGTTAGAGTAGTATAAGGTAGAATGAAGCTCCTATTGTCTAGGTGGCGAATATGAGTAGAGCCATGTTGTTTAAAGGCTTTTATAGTTTTGAGCTGTTTAAGTGGAGAAGGGATGCCATTCCATTTTTTAGAGACATAGCTGGAGTAGAGGGTATCACCAGTTTAATTGTTTGATTTGGTTATGGCAGGTAGCATTTTATCTGGGGTAGCAGGGTTGAAGAATATGCTGTAATGCTGGGCATTTTTCTGGGTAATGTTATATATTGTAGACAACGACCTAAGAGTATTGAAGCTGGTGGGAGGCTTCCATCCTGTTCATTTGTTTTAATGTACTGCAGTGATGGGGTTTATAGGAAAGATCTGCTGCAAATTTAGTTTTTTGAATAGATTGTAGGTTTTTTTTTTTTTAAACCATGGTTTGGATGCTAAAGATTTCATGCTGTTGTCAGTTAGTACTCCTAGAAGTTTGTCATGTGGCATCACATATATCTGCATTTTGTTTGCCAAGGTTATATTAAATTGAATTTTAATATGAGGGAGTCTTTGGAGTAAATAGTTGTGATTTTGTGTTTTTTTGGGATTCAGTAGTAGTTGTGAGTTGTCAAGCCAGGTTTTGATAAATATAAAGAATTTTGGATCAGTTCCTGAAGTCTCTTCAGGTTCGGGGCAGAACAGATGAGCACTGAATCATCCACATTTTGGATCAGCATGGCATATTTGACAGCAGAGTGCAGATCATTACTGAATATGTTAAACAGGAGGGGCCCAAGTATAGATTCTTGTAGAATTCTTGCATTAACAGGTGGAGTAGAAAGAGTATTCATTTTGCCACCTTAGTGCTTGTAATCTTCCAGTCAGGCAGTTTTGAAACCAGGAGAAGGAAGAGATTGAGAGACCAATGGAGGAAAATGTTTGTAGATGATTTTGGCAAGAGACTATTTAATGTCTTTGACAAGTCCAGGTAAAGAGAGGATACCAAACTGCCTGCTTTTCTATTTTCATTATTTTTTTTTTTTATGTATATACAAAGTATAGTAAAGCTGTGGTAGTGCTGTGACTTGGTCAAAAACCGTGTTTGGATTGGAAGATAAGATTATTGGAGATCATATTATCCAGCAGCTGTCTATCTATGTCTATCTATGCCTATCTATGCGAAAGCGCTTATCAACTTTCTTGTCACATGGAATAAAGATATAAAGTTTTAATTCTATTTTTGCATCAAGGACTAAGGAGTTTTATTTCAAAGCACATCGTGGTGAGACCAGTTTCTTCTTTTTGTGTGAATACACTTTTCTAAGATCTTAGATGTACATTAGAGTATAGCAATGAATCAGTAGCTGGAATAACCTGTTCATGATCCTCCTTTCTTTAATTGTAGTTTGTATGCCTTTTTTTCATATTTTGGGTTTGCAGAATTCTTGGATGGATCTATAGAGTATGAATATCTAGTAAGGAAATAGCTTCTGCAGACATTTTCAGGTATTATGAAATAAGATTTAGTACCATGGTTGCTGGTTTTAGGTTATGGAGATTTTTATTATGATGGACATAGGAACTGGTTTAAAGGAAAAATGTGAAGACTGGTCGGTGGATTGATGAATTGGCTTTGAATTTGAGGCATAGCTGTGTTCAGTTAAAGAGGTTACAACTTTGACGAAGTGAGCATTGAATTAATTTGCAGTCCTTTGCTGGGAAATCATCTGGTGAGGGATTAGGTTGAGAAGTGTGGCCTGGGTTTAGCAGCTGTTGAATGGAGGTCTAAAATACCTTTGAACAAAAAGTCAGGAAAACCATTTTTTTGATGGTTGGAATGTGCTAATCTGTGCAGATCTGTTAAGTCACATCTACAACCTTTTTGAAAAAGATAATTTCAATTATAGAGTGACTTGTACTGCAAAGCATTCCAAAGACAAGAAATGGTATTGATCCAGAAGTCGAAATAATTCTTTAGAAGAAGATGGAGTGGAGAGTAAGGAAGATATCCTTGCATGATTAATTTATTTAAATGTGTTCACCACAGGAAAACACTGATCCCTATGTATCCATTTCATCTGAGCCTGGAACAAAGAATGAAAACAGAAAAATACAAAAATAAAAGAAAAGATAAAGATGTAATTACAGACTAAGACAATATTTTCAAACGGAACATGATATTGGTTGTACCGTGTGGGTCTAGATAAGAAAATAAATGCTTTTGAGAAGAAACATTATCAAATATACAATTTTAAGCAATGTTTTATCCATAAAAACAAAACTTTGTTTTGCTTATACCTTGAAGTTAACAGCAAAATATCACATGTGAATGTCATATGTGAAAACTGAATGTTAGAATTTGTTGTGTAATATACAAGATGAAGGAGAAGAGACGGGGCCAGATTCACGAAGCCTCCGTGTAAGAGTTATACCTCTTACACGGAGGCTGCAGTTAAACGGTGTGATGTCAGCATGTCATGCATATGCATGAGGTGCATGAGGCATGCTGAATCACACTAGTAAGAGAGTAGGGGGCGTGTCTGTAGGCTAAGCCCTGCAAGCGGACACGCCCCCGGAAGACTAGAATGGCTGAAAGTAAACAGCCACGAGAGAGGCCATGGAAATGTGAATAAACACACTATACAACACATGCCCCGACTGACCATCAGTGTATAAAGTGAAGAGATGTTATAAAATGAAATTAAAACCTGTTTTTTTTTTTAAACCCCGTAAATGTTTGCTACTGTGTGCCATTAATGCTGGTGTGCTACTAAGCGCAATCACAGTTAGCAGTCAGTGGAAAAGGATATAAGAACTAAATATGCAAAGTAAGCCAAGAAGTAATAGCTTAGCGGTAGAGTTGCCGGCCTAAAAGTAGGCAGGCAGGGTTCGAGCCCCCACAACAACCTTTATTTTTTTTTTTTGTAAATAAGCACTAAAAAGCCCCCTGACAGTATTGTACAAATGTAAAAGTATTCCCTTTTGTAAAATGGAATGAAATAGAGCATATATTTTGAAGTAACACAATAATAAAACTAGTCAGAAATGTACTGATAGCTAAGCTACTGTGAGACAGACTGCCCGTAGCTGAGTAGTGTTTAACAAGCTGCAAACTGCGTGCCCGTTGCTAAGCACCGGTTTAACAGGCTGAAACTGTTTGCAACTAGCTGTGCTTAGCTGAACATGTGTGTCACTAGCCAATTAAGGTTTATCCCAGCGCACACCGTTTGCGCGCCGCTCCCACAAGCTAACTGCCAGTGCGCATGCGTTAGCTCCGCGCAAACAAGCGCAGACCTGGCTTTAAGTGCTTAAAAGTGCTTTTGGCATGTTTGATTGACAGGTCCTCGACTCATTTCTGTCAGGAAAATCAAAAATCAGTTGCCAGATTCGAACCCAGGATACCATGCACTAGAGTCAAGGTACTAAACCACTAAGCCATGACAGCAATACCTAGAAATGCAGAAATAGCATATATATGGGATAAAATCCTGAATGGAGCATGATAAAGCATTTTCAGTGAAGTAGATACAATTCCAAAACGGCCAATCAGAGAAATGTGCGGGAAAAGCGGCATATATAAGCCCCATAGGTGGGAATACACAGCAGAAACGATTGTAGAACAGACCTGCAGTCAGAATGAGTGGAGTAGGTGAGGGATGTTGCTTTCGAGCACAGCGTTGGGGCGTTGAGGAGTCCAGATACATGGTCTGGCTCCTTGTCCATCATCACGAGGCCCAACTCATGCAGGGCCAGGTCTCATGGGGAGCGTATAGGGCAGAGGCATGGGACCAGTTGGCTCGTGATCTGACCAGTGCTACTGGCATTCCACGCACTAGTGAGCAGGTCCGTCACCACCATGCGGACCTGAAGCGACGCAAGCAAGACCAGTTGACCGAATGGATCCAGGAGGCCTGGGATATGCCCAACGCCCCACTACTGAGTAAGTTACATTTTGCTTATGTATGTAAGGATTTCAACTGGCTGATACCATGGAGATGTGTAGTCCAATATTACTTCTTTCGTATTACAGCTGCAGGTGTCCGCTCTGCGAACCGCGAGATGTATGCCCGTAGGCTGGTGCGGCTGCGCCACCATGCAGGTTAGTAACCCCACCCATTACTTGTAAATAAATATTATACTGTAGCATGTATCAGAAGACTGCAGTATATTGATTAAAAGTAATATAATGTGCAAGCAGGAATTGAAAGTCTGCAGGTATGGCTGCAACAAGTTCATCAGTATGCAAGTGTAACTGGAAATATAATTGATAGAATTAAACAGTGCTGTAATACAGATGTCCCACCATTAATTAAATATAGTGTAACCTGCAGTAGTCTCAAGAGTACAGCTTCAGAATCTGAGGTAGTCATATGTGATATATATCCCCTGTTGAAATGCTGAATCATGACAGAAGTGAGGCTGTTGGAAAGTGTTTGAATCACCACCAGTCTAACATGTGAACAAAGCCTAGAAGTACCAACCTGAACTGTGAAGTTGCAGGATGTGTGAGAGTGACAGAAAGGGTCATGTATGAATAAATAAAGTAGTACTAACCCCTGAATATAGTAGCCCCAGTGTGTTTCTACAGAACTAAATGCATGTGGGAAGTACATCTTAATATCCCAAACTGATTTCAGTGTGTCAGAATCTGGAATGTCTAGGCCAAATTCTGTATATGGTGATCACAGTAAACAATTTGCAAATAGAATGAATGATTATCTGACAGACTAAACAGCCATAGTTGTCCCCTGTCCTGTCATCAAAGTGTAGCAGGATGATGTATCTGATCAGATTCAAAATAAGTAGGATAGTGATGTATTTGTAACATGTGTAGCATGGTAGTCAAATAAAAATTATTTTGAAACATCAGCCTCAACTTAATTGTGTACCTATTACAAATGTAAATCAATGTGTAACATATGAATGTGTCATCACTTTCTATCTCCACCCAACCCTATAATTCCATATAACAACACCCACTAAATAATGGTATGTGAACATTTCATTAATCATGGACATTTGTCCGTTTCAAAAATATATGCATGTCTGTTTGTGCATGTGCCCTGTTCATACCTGCAAATTTGATGGCCTGTTGCCATTAATCAACCCTGCATGTTGTTTGACTGTGTATTTCTGTTCAAATAATGCATGTGATATTGATATGCCACTTGTTCAATGGTGTTAATATCTGGGTGTTTGTTTGATGGGAATACCGATGCATGCTGTTACAACTAATCTGAATGGAATAAAATGCCACTAACCCAAACTAACATAACTACTCACAAACCTAGAACGCTTGGGAAGGCAGGACCCAGCGGACCCACCTCTCCCACCTCAGCTGGCGACTGCACCTGGCACTAGTGCCCAGGCGGACCCCCTCCGGTGGCCCTGTGCCACCTTCTGTGGAAGCGTTGCAGGGGATGGGGCTCGCCCCTCTGCATGTGTGGCGGAGGGGTTCGCCCACTCACCCTCCAAGGTGTCCGGTCTGTGGTGCGAAGGGAGATCCAAGACTCTGTTCTTGGGCCCCTACGCCAGCTCGAGGCTCGTGTGGCACAGCTAACGGCCCCGGCCGTTGCCCGCACACAGCCCCAGCACAGCCCCGTCCTGGGCTGTGAAGGAACAGTGGCAACTGCCTATGGGTGGGGATATCAGTTCCACTGTTGCCATCTGTGGGCTCATGCATCTCTGATATCCCAACCTCCGTCCCCGTCAATTGTGTAACCCCCCCACGTGTGTCATACACCGCCCCTGTATGCATCTTGTCTGTCTTGTCTGTTAACCTACCCAACCTACCTCCCTAGGTATACCGACTTCCTTCACCTGACATACCACTCTCACCTGAAAAAAAAAAAAAGGGCACTCTGTACCCACAAAAAAATATGCCACATACATAGCTGTCCATGTCGCACACATGTCTGCTTGACATTGAAACAGTTAATTACAATTGGCTCTACAACAAATATTAATGTTGTCCTGACACCTCTCTCAGGGGTGAAAGGTTTCCAATGTCTCACCAAAATACATGGAAATGCACAGCTGTTGCTGCCATAGACATGGGCATCTATGGGCCTTACCTACATCCCTCCTGCAAATCCCACGCTTGTTTCCCTACTGTCTTACCCTCTTTGTGACCCCTTTTTCACCACTTTCCTGTCACCCCTTTTTCTTTTCTTTCAAAGAAATTAGCGCGGGTGTGCGCTTGTGTTAGCTGAGCTCACCGCCAGTGCGCATGCATGACCTCCGCGCAAACGAGCGCAGACCTGGTTTTAAGTGCTTAAAAGTGCCTTTATGGCACTTTGATTGACAGGTCCTGTACTCAGTTTGAAAGCTTGCAAATAAAAATA